>NC_142737.1:10652500-10952500 GCF_051943395.1 Hippocampus bargibanti | reverse complement strand
ACAGACACACCCCAATTTATGAACGACATACGTTCCGAATGGTCGTTCGTAAGGTGAATTTATGTGTTGACTATATATGTTGTTATACTATATGTTGTGTCCATAATTTGTAAAATCACTTCAAATGACTTCTACTGAGCATATTTTACAAAGATTCCACAGCATATAGCTATATTTTACGTTTTAAGACGCGCGCTGAATATTCAGGAAGTCTTGTTTTCGAGTTGGTGACGATGCCTGACATGACGTCACATCTGGAACGCCCCTGACCGAGAAAGCGACACACAACGCATTTTGGGTGCTTTGTTTGGACTGAAAACTTTGCGTTCATCCGTGTTAATTGCGAAATTCGAAGGAAAACATTAATAACGCGATGGTGAATCCTGTGTTGCACCAAAAGTACTATTAGATACCAGCTGACACAAACTCCCAGTAGACAATTCGGCCCATTTCCAACGGAGCTGGAGTGCCATCTTGTGCATTTTCTGGGACGCTACATTGGACTCCAGACGCCTCAAAATGACACAGAAGGCCTTCTTTAATCGATTGCAAACATTTATGCTTTCCTCTTCAGAACTATTTGAATCATATTCATAACTGGATGAGTAACAAGAAAGCATTTTCTCCGAATCTAAAGCCATTGTTTTGATTCCCGAGCAAGGCGTGGCGTCACGAACAAGGGGGCAGAACCTTCTGAAAGTGAAACTTTCTGAAGTCATTTTTATAGTGGTTTTGGGACACTTTAAGACATTTTTATTGGTGTTTTTCATTTGACTAAAAATATCAGCCTGCGTGTTTTGGGTATTTTAGATGCTATAAAACGTTTTTCTGATGTCAGTTAGGAAACAAAAAAATGGTGTCGGTTGTCCTTTAAGGCTTGTATAAGGAACCTGTATTGGTTTGTACTGAAAATTAAACATTTAATAAAATATATGCTGTATAAAGATAAGTACATGTACAACTGGAGAGAATAGTACATATGTAACGACAAAGATGTTCGTATGTACCGTTGTTTGTAACTTGAATGTTTGCAAGTAGGGGAGTGTCTGTATATGGTGACACAATGGAGGCTGGGGTTATGCACTACTTCTACAGGGGGAAACGTTGGTGGCTGCTGCATACATGGTTACTGTAAATCCTGACAATAGTTTTTGCTATTGAATATTAGAATAATCATTTTATCTATCCAAATGTTCCATCCTGCTTCTCTTCATTTGGGTGGCGATTGGGCTGCAAGCGCCGAGTCTAGCTGACTTTGCGCGAGAGGTTGCATACACCCTGGACTGCTCACTGGCCAACAGCAGGGCACTTACACATATACAGTCCAAACAACTCACACTCACCTTTACAGCTAAGAAAAATTTAGTCTTGAATTCACCTAACATGCTAAAAAGCCAGAATAGCTGGAGAAAATTCATGCAAGTCAGTCTTGTATATACTAAAATATGTAGATAGTGGTGCAAAAATGCTAACCACAAGAGTGCCATGTTGCTCTGGATCGATTTAATTTATTGGACTTAAAAGGGAAAGAACATGTACACTCTACACAGGAAAGATGGTGACGAGTGGTGACGAGATTCGAACCCAAAACCGCAGGATTGTGAGGCACTGGTAATAACAAAGTTACAAATTCTGACACTTGTGTTTGAAATTACATTCAGGAACTTCTAAGAATTTCTGACACACTTAGACATTAGGTTGTATTTCGTGTTAAATAACGGACTTATCTCAATGTTAGTACATCCACAAAGATGTGGAGGTGAGATGGGCGAGCTGAGTGCCATCTTGCGTCATTACCATGGTGACCATTTCTAGACTTACGTCAATTTTTCAATGACAGCGTCACAACAACGTGGACTTTTCTCCCCACTTTAAAACATATACACACACGCACTTATGCCAAGTTTATCGCACGCCGAGCAATGTCAGAAACATATCGAGTTCCCTTATAAATGTCACTTCGGTGTGTTTTTCAAAATGAAAACGAAAAATAACTGCGGCGCTTAGAACTTGAACGCATCCCCGGGGAGTCGTCGTTTGTGGACAGTGTGCCATGTGGCGAAAAGACAGCAAGTTATTCAAGTATAAGAATGTAAATACTTTGCACAAGTGTACTCACGTTCTCCGTTATCTCGGACGGGCACCCACCGCTGCACGACGACAACACGACAGTTTGGACTTTGCATAACGGAAATGTGTCGAAAAAGCATCAAAAAGTTGGTCGCTCAAGTGGCGTCGGCGAGAAGAAAAAAAATGAGCGAGAGTCGACTTTAACGGCTAGATGTATACAAAATGGTCTCTTGGGCTTCCATTGTGACTTGACGCGACACTGTCTCCGAATTAAAAGAAAGAGGAAGAAAAAAAACTTAAGGCACGAACTTGACGCGGAAAAAAGTGGGGACCCTCGTTTCCGCTCAGGGGGGATGGGGGGTGGGTGGTTAAAATATCCACCGCTGCGTCAAGTTTGGAATATTTCACAACAGCTTTTCCGGCTTCCGCTTGAGAACAATAAAACGCAAAGAAAACCCGCGGTATTTTTTTCTTCTTCACAATTTAACCCATGGGCCTTTTTCAAAATGTACGACTCTTGGAATTGTATTTTATTTATTGTATTCTATTTGTGATTGTATTTTATTTATTATAGTACCTATGCTTGTCTGTGACTGTAAAGTGTCCTTGAGAGCTTTGAAAGGCGCTTAAAATGTAATGTAATGTAATGTATTATTATTATTATTATTATTATTATTATTATTATTATTATTATTATTATTATTATCTATTTTTTTCCAGAACCACACCTTATTTTACTACTTTAAAATAATGTTAGTTTACATAGTTTAATATATTGGTTGTTAATACGTACAGTATGAGGCCTTACATCATATTCATGGAGCATTGGGATGAACTGAGCCCACATTGAGCAAAAATTCTGATAGAAGTGACGACCATTGAAATAAATTGGGAAAAATGTAAGAACTATTAATGCCCACACCCACCCCAAAATTCCCAAAATGCTGCTAAACATTGAAAACATGGAAAAATTGAGGAAAGTGTGTCACACCCTTTCCTAAAGTCAGTTGGGATTGACTCAAGCACACATCCAACCCTAATGACGATAATCAGTATAGAAAATAGACAAATGAATGAATACATCATGCTAAACTAGTCTTTACACTTAGTTAGCATGTGCTAGCCTGACTTTGGCATTGACTTTGTGATACGCACACATGATCTGTCAACATGAGCCCAGAAAACTCCCACGGTCCACATTTTTTGTTTGCTTCAACAGATGCAAATTCCTCCCACAAATGTGCTTTTCATCTCATTTCCGACACAGAGGGCGAATAGGCATGACCTGAGGCTGCATGCAGGGTCTCATGACAAACCAAATGCTTGCTTCCTGCACGGTGCAGTCAAACATGTTATTGTCTCCAACTATTATGTCCGCTATTACGTCTATTATGAAAAGAAAGGAATTCTAATCGAATTGGACCGGGCTAAAAAGGCTCATTTGGTGGGCATGAGCGTATCTTCCATTCCATTCAGAGTTTGTGTTGTAGGAAAAGACAGGGCGAGTTTGTTCGCATGGATTTTAAAATATATTTACTCATCATCAGACTTCATGTCAGCATTCAAATTAGAGTTGAGCCGGAGCGGACTTGTCCATTGTGTTCTCTTGAATATTCATTTGATTGATGACAGTCTGACTTGGACAATCCAAGAACTACCATTTTATTTTATTTATTGGGAGTGACTGTATTTGGAAGCAGCTTCTCATTGACTCGCCAATTTTCAAAGTAAAATGCTGGATACCATTACACTGATACTGAATCAAGAACACAACATTCTTCGACCCTCTTTTTCATTTTTTCAACACATTGTCGATTAAAATTTAATAGTTTTATTGTGATGCTGTTAAAACGGAAGTACGTTCCATTGGTCGTGATCTTCATATCGTAAACATCTCTTACAACTCTTTCCATGGACTTCCCAGGCAGCTTCCAGCGTATTGGTATTTATAGTACATGCCGTTCATAACACAAACATGATTGATGGTCACTCCACACTAATCTCGTAGGTCTTAATTTCTTTACTTTACAGGATTAATCGTGTACAAAAATATTGTAATAATATTCAAGTACAGTACTGTATACACATTTTTCGTCTGGCATCCCATTATGACTTTCCCACAATGGTTAAATTGTTAAACATCGCCATCTGGTGGATAAATGAAGGGCGACACAGTACTCTTATCTGGGTTTATTGGGTAGTTTACAGTCTGTGATTAAACATATTTCAAGGTACCATAATCATCACAGAATATCTGACATTAGTTCGAAATGATAAAAAGACTTGAATATGTAAAAAAAAACTTTCATAAACAACACATTTGATTACCATACATCATAAACTTTAATTTATGTATTCAAGGCGACACACCAAACTACCGTTAGCAGGAATGATCAATTAGCTCAGTAAAAAAAGATACATCTGATATGTGATTAAAGTATGCCTGGTTAAAATTAATTATTCAAGACAACATGTGTATCATGTGCAACCATTTTTTAAAGTCACAATATGTAAGATTAAAAAAACATGTTTTGGTTGAAATTTGGCACTTTTGATTATGCAACGATTATTATTCATACAATTAAAAAATAGGCATGGTCAAAAAAAAAAAAAAAAAAACATGCCACCATAGCAGTCATACTTTTTTTTACCTCCCTCTTGTACCACATGTGAAACATTCATGATAATGCTGTGCAATGCAGCCGCTGTCAGAACATTTAATCAAAAGAAAGGCAAACAAAGAAACAAAGTGCGGTCCTCTGATGACCCTTGACTGAAAAAAAATGTTAAAAACAAACATAACAAAGCAAGGTTAAGGCCTTCTAAATGAGTCACCGTAAAAATCAGCCCATCTTCCAAGCCCTGGCTGGAAAGAAAAAAAAATAAAACTTCCAACATGGAAGAGGAAAAACGTGAGTTCAGATATTCTGATAATACCTGTGAGCGAACAATTGTGTAGTGAAAAATAATGTGAATTGTAGGGTACACCCTGAACTGGTCTACAGCCAATCTCAAGGCATATATTAAAAAAACAATCACTCTCGCACTGTCTTCAATGAACTTAAAAAGCATTTTTTTTTTGCAAATTCAGAAGACGCCAGAGAGGAAATGCAACCTGACGGCCTGAGTCAGGATTCAAACACAGAACCTGAAAACTGTGAGGCAGGACAGATATCCACTTGGCTGAGCACTACTGTAAAAACAATCCGGGCAAGTCACCCGCCGCAATACATCTAAATCAGATTGCATAGGCTAATAAATAGAAACAACAATGTATTGAGTAATGGAATGGAAACTAAAGGGAATGGTTAGTGTTGTTATGGACTTCCATATTTCATGTCAGTTCCTCCAGCAGCCTTTGAGTCACTTGTGTCTAAAAATAAAAAGCAGATATACACTGTAGGCACTAAAAGAGATACGAGCAGAAAAAAAATGTCAAAAACTGGCTAAGACGTTAGCTCCTTTGTTGCCAATATTCCATTGATAACTGTTATCGATCAAGCAAAAGTGAAGAAAAATGACAATTTCTCCGATTGCACATTTGCTCTTTCCTGTACCCGACTGAATGAGCAATCGCAAATATAATCGCCAGTGTCAAAAATTAGCATTTGAAAGGCGCGTATAAACAAACATGCGAACCAAACCTCTGAAGATGGAGGACTCTGATTCGCTGAGGCGACCCCTTGAAGGGAAAAGCCGAAAGAAAAAGATTATTATTATTATTATTATTATCATCATCATCATTCGCCATCGATATTATAGTGGTTCACAAAGCTAACTGAACATGATTGATTAATTTCTACTCCGAGTGACAATTCTGCTATTTCACACCGCTACCTAAAAAAAATAAAAATAAAAACATCGCGCAAAAGGGCAGGGATGTGTATAGGGTGTCAAACTTCAACACGGTGATCCCAGTATGTACTGCAAATTTCATTACAAGCAATATTTATACTGTAAACAACAACGTTACAGCCACATGTATAAAAGTGGCTATTGCCGATAAAAGTTGAAATTAGCCCCTCTCGCCTCCTCGTGCATCTGTGCTGTTAATACAGAACAATGACACAAAAAGGTGTAAAATTGGCTACTACTGTCAAAAGTGGGGCAAGTTTCTACCACAGTTCTGTTGTGGCGTCATTTATGCTAAACAGTGATTTTGGAAAAGGCAAACATGGCCTTTTGCTACATCCAAAAATGGGGAAAAAGCTACATTGTCTTTGTTTCCTGTTCCAGAACAGCAATACGAGAAACTGTATCCCCTCCATTTTGGCAAATAAGGGGGAATTTCTTTCCAAATAGTCTACTAACTCATTCACTGCCATTCCCGAATTTAGGAGCAATTTTACAAGTCCCATAGTCAAAACAATGCTATTGTGAACGTATTACTTATTTAAAGGACAACCAACACCTCTGGACGAGTTGTGTCCAAAATTTGTAAAATCACTTCAAATGACTTCCTACTGAGCGCATTTTACAAAGATTCCACCGCATATAGCTAGATTTTACGTTTAAAGACTCGCGCTGAATATTCAGGAAGTCTTGTTTTCGAGTTGATGATGATTCTTGACGTGACGTCACGTCAGGAACGCCCCTGACCGAGAAAGCGACACTCAATGCATTTTGGGTACTTTGTTTGGTCTGAAAACATCGTGTTGATGGCGAAATTAGAAGGGAAAACATAAATAACGTGATGGTGAATCGTTGTGTGTTGCACCAAGACTACTATTTGATACTAGTTGACACAAATTCCCAGCAGACAAATCAGCCCATTTCCAACGGAGCTTGGGCGCCATCTTGTGCATTTTCTGGGAGCTACATTGGAGTCCAGACGGCTCAAATTGATACGGAAGGACTTCTTTAATCGATTGCAAACATTTACGCTTTCCTCTTCAGAACTATTTGCCTCATATTCATAACTGGATGAGTAACAAGAAAGCATCTTCTCCTAATCTGAAGCCATTGTTTTGTGTCTGGAATATCCTGGCGTGACGACACGAACTAGGGGGCGGGACCCTCTCGCCATTTCCAAGGTCATTTTGAAGCAGTTTTAAGTCGTTTTTATTGGTGTTTTGCATTTGACTAAAAATATCATCCTGTGTGTTTTGGGTATTTTAGATGCTATAAAATGTTTTTCTGATGTCAGTTAAGAAACCAAAAAAATGGTGTCGGTTGTCCTTTAAATGGGGTTATTTAAATTGTTTTTTAACTCATTCAATGCCATTCTTGAATTTATTTGGGCATAACGTGGAGCACCATTCCCGAATTTGTATGTGTTTTGGTTTTTCTTGAGGGTGGGAGGTGCCAATAAAGCGCTGGCCAGACCTCTGGCAATGTTGTTTTCCCCTCCCACGAGTGGGCAGCATTTTCATTTTTTCCATGTTAGCGCTTTGTTACAGCTTCAGCTGTTGTTAAAGCGCCATGTAAATCAATTTGTATGTAATGTATTTTGCACAGCCGCCCCCATTTCAAGCTCAGATAACTCCAGACTCATATAATTTAGGAATTAACTCTTTTTTTTCTGGTGAAACAAGACAGTCTAAGGTTTCCTACCCTGCATTGAATGTTGACGTAGTACTAAAACTCAATATTCTGAGGGTCCTGCAATTTGAGTGAAATTGACAAAAACCTTGGCACTGGAGTGGACACATTTTTGCACATATCTGGCAGAGAATGAGATGAACATCCGTAAACCTGTTTGGTATCTTTGATCCTTTTTCCTAAAAGTACATCATTTTCTTGATTATTTCTGATATCAGCACAAGAATCTTCTTGATTAGGGTGGAATATCTGAGAGAATGTGTGGTATTCGGGTCAAAATGACCCGATACGGTGTTAAAAATGTCCAAAAAACACCCTAATTTATATTTTTTTTAACTTGAAATGTTATGACTTATCCCCAATTATAGAAAAATGGAAATTTAATTTTCATTTTTCTGATGGAAGCGAGAGCATTGCATTGAATGTTTATCTAGTCCTAAAACTCAATGTTCTGAGGGTGCTGGAATTGGAGTGAAAATGACAAAAACCCTGGCACTGGAGTTTTCGTCTGGCAGTGAATGAGTTAAAAGTAACTTGTGATAATAATTCCAAACATTCCAGGGTGTAGTCTGCTTTTAGCAGCAAGTCCTCGGGGATGCTCTCCAGCGTCCGCTTTGACCTTGGAAAATGGAACCACAACGGAATGAATTATTTTTGGAGAACTTGACCCCCGTCTTCACGGGTGCGCTGACTCTGCAGCCACTGTGCCCTCAGTTCCTCCACCTCCAGTCCGTACCATTCGTGGAGCTTGGAAAAGCATCCCGTTCCAGGGGAAAAGGGGCTTTCCAGAGACTCTCCTCTTCTTCTGGGAGGCACCGGGGGAGCCTTGGACCCATTGGCGCCGCCCTCCCAGGCCACACATGAAGACCCCCCCTCAGAGGAACCATTAAGCAAGCCGGAGCGTGATTTGCTCCAGGCGACGCCGTTCTCCTTGGGACCTGCGGACAAGACTTGGATTTCATCCAGGTGGTTCTTTTGTCCAGAGCTGGACGATGACGTCGACAAAGACGATGAAGATGAGGACGATCTGGATTTGGACACTCGTTTGGATGTCTTGGGCCTGCCCAGCGGGCCCCCGCCAGTCGCCTCTTGGATCTCCTCCAGTTGCCTTTCGAGTTCCTTGACCACCAGCCTCATATAGTCAAAACTGGCCCGCGACAACGCTTTGACCCATGACTCCATGGCTGCCTGGCTGTCAGCCGCCATTTTGTACACGCGAGCACGGGCGCAGTCGAATTTGACGGCGAAGGCGAACTCCTCGGCTGACTCGCAGAGCTCCACCGTGCAGCCCTCCAGGATGATGACGCCGATGGGCTCGCGGCTGTCGCGCTCTTCAAAATAAAAGAGCATGTTGCCCTTGAGGACGAACCAGCGGCGGTGGTACGCCGTGTTGCGCTCGCCTTTCTTGAACAGGAAGCCGGTCTTGTCGGGCGGCGAGTCGCACGTGGCGTAGTGGGCTACGCTGCGTTCGTTCAGTTTCATCGTCACTCCTCTGTCTTCCTCGCCGGAGGATTATTTCATCTGCAGGAGATCCATGAAAGGGTTAACGTTGTGTACGGGGGACATTATAGGTAAAGAGTCACTCATAGTGTGAGAATCAAGCAAACGTGTGCTAGGATGCAGCTGTCAAATATTTCTAAAATGCTACCCCTTGTGATATAAAAAAAAAACACTTTTCATCGGCATTTTCTGCCAATTTGAAAATGATAAATCCATTTAATAAATAAACATGACAAACTTCATTTGCTTAAAGGACAACCAACACCATTTTTTGTTTCCTAACTGACATCAGAAAAACATTTTATAGCATCTAAAATACCCAAAACACGCAGGCTGATATTTTTAGTCAAATGCAAAACACCAATAAAAATGACTTAAAGTGTGCTAAAACTGCAACAAATTGAGCTGCGAATTGTGGATTTTCAGAAAGTCCCGCCCCGAGTTTGTGACGTCACGCCAAGACGTCTTGCATTGCTCGAAAATCAAAACAATGGCTTCAGATTCGGAGAAGATGCTTTCTTGTGACTCATCCAGTTATGAACATGATTCAAATAGTTCTGAAGAGGAAAGCATACATGTTTGCAATCGATTAAAGGAGTCCTCCCATATCAATTCGAGCCGTCAATAACAGCAATGTAGCACCAAGAAAATGCAGAAGATGGCGCCCAAGCTCTGTTGGAAATGGCCTGATTTGTCTGCTGGAAATTTGTGTCAACGAATAGCAAATAGTTGTCTTGGTGCAACACACGATTCACCATCGCGTTATTTATGTGTTTTCCATCTAATTTCGTCATCAACACAGATCAACACGAAGTTTTCCGACCAAACAAAGTACCGCAAAATGCATTGTATGTCGCTTTCTCGGTCATCGGCGCGATTCTTAAAACGTAAAATATAGCTATATGCGGTGGAATCTTTGTAAAATACGCTCAGTACAAGTCATTTGAAGTGATTTTACAAATTATGGACAGAACTTGTCGGGTGGCGTCGGTTGTCCTTTCAGTGAAACAAAAAATATACATAGCTGCTGACACAGAGCCATAGATTTGTCACATAATTCAGGGGTGTTAAAATCCCTTTCACTACAAGATACACTTTGCGTTGCAGTCACATGCGAGACCATAAATTGGGTCACAACCTTGAGTAAACAACTTAAGTTACAGTGGGTCCATCTACTTTTATCATGAATTTAGATTAATGATTCTCAAAACAGTCGTGGGTAGTCTTTGCTTGGTAGTTTGCTCAATAAATCCAAATCAAATATCATATTGTTTGATTTTTTTCATTCCTACATATTGTTAAATATTGACTTTTTCCCCCAAATCGCAAATAAACATTATCAATTATATCTATCATATGTGATTTGGTCTTGCAGGTTAGGCGTATGCTAAAAAAAAGGGCAAATGAACCATGACTTTAAAACAAAGACAGTTTATTGACTTCATTTTACAGTTGTTGATTCACTAAACTCGTAGTTAACACTTTCATTGAACTATTTTTGGTGTTCGCTGCAACAACTTCACCAAATTATTTCTAACAAGTGCGGCAGAAGCTTTAGTTAAGTCAAAAGGTACTTAATAATTGAAACAAATATGAATATGTAAACTTAATCGGACCAGGAACTTTAAGCAACACAGACCAAATCACTAGAATAACCTGTAGATTGTAAATATTTCATTTCATGTAAATAAATGATTTAAAACAAATGATACATTTAGATACCGACGTCTTCAGTGAAGTAAGATATTAAGATAAATAGCGAAAGTAATGTTTGACTTTCCAAACAAAGCGACTTACCTATACTTCGTCTTCATCCTCGATTCATTCCAAGCCTCCACATCTCCCAGTTCATCTTTTGAGGCAATTGTCGAGAACATCCTGAGAAAAATGGGGGAAAAACACGACAGAAAACATGTCACGTTTGGTTGGGAAAATATGATTCACTGGCTTTGTCAGCAGCTTTTGACGCATCAGCACTTTTCCGATTGTTTAAAAAAAACAATGAAGCCAAATGAAGAGAAAGAGCCAAAGTATTCATTAAATGCGCGTAAGTACTGTATATTATTTTGTGTTTGGAGAACTCTATAGTGTTCGCCACTTTGACGGACATTTGAGGGGGAAACGTTTTAGCGCTTACCTTAAACGTATGAAAGCTCAGCTAGAGGCGTTGGCGTCTACATTCCGACGCCCATTTCTTAATGGTTACAGCACTTGGAAAAACATTACCCGTGGAGTCTAGATGCCTGTTCTGGAACAAGTCCCTCATAGCGGTGTCCATCTCGCTGCCCTTTTTCTCCCATTTTTCCCGTGTCACGTGACCTACAGAAGGAGCGCTAGTGTTGTTTCCCATGCAGTTAGCCAGATGGGCGGGGATTATGAGTGGTCTTCCTTCACAGCTCAAGAACAGATTGACGATACGGCAAAACGAGCGCACCAGCAGAATCGGTGGTGGACCGCAGTACCGCTTAAAAAAATAATATACAGTAGTGTTCATGTACAGTGTACATGACGATAAGTATTGTATCGTGTATATTATACACGATACAATAGTTATCGTCACACACATTATTATGAAACCAGTTTAAAAAAACAATTCTACAATAAATTAGCTGTTTAAAATGTACACACACAAGCGCACGCAAATACGTTTTTGCTACACGGTAGGGACAGTGGGAACCCAATTTCAAACATGAATTTTTTTTTATGAAAGTCATAAAAATTTGATTTTAGGACAATTTTTTGAGCCTGTGCTCACTCAAAATTCACGTTAAAAGGTATATTTCTTGATTTTACTTTTCCAGTTTTTTTTGGCAGCCTTGTGGTGACTTTACGAATCATGTCAGACCAAAACCACCATCATCTGGCGCTTATCTTTTTTTTCCAAAGACAATATTTAGAGCCTGTAAAGTCAGCAATTGGGTTTTGCAGGAGCAAAAACAATTTTTTTTTGGACAATCCTGAATTTCGAACACATAAATGATGAAATATTTTGTTCATATGCACAACTGGGTCACTTTTCTGACACGATATCTGACAGAGTAAACAAGCACCAGATGTAGGTCTACCATGTTCTGTCACAACCAAAAGTTTGACTGTATCCAATCAGTATTTGACTTTTCAATGTGCTATTCTTTATTATTTATCTGTAAATTACATCCCATTGGTGCTTCCAGCAATTTTTTTTTCATAAATGTGCTGAGTTACACACACACATACACGCACGCGCGCGCGCACACACACACCCACACACACACACACACACACACACACACACACACACACACACACACACACACACACACACACACACACACACACACACACACACACACACACACACACACACACACACACACACACACACACACACACACACACACACACACACACACACACACACGCACACACAGACACACACACACTCCTGATTCAATGGTTTTGTGAGGTCCGGACAACTCCAGATAAGGGGTGAGGACCACCGTTGCTGATAAGTTTAGAGAACTAGTGTTACATTTGAACACTAAATGTCACCCCATTTCCCACTCCAACTTCTTGAAAAACAAAGAAATAAAAAGTGGACTTGAGACTGAAATAACAGCATGAGTGAGGTTTCTGAATGGGTACATTCAAAGTCCTCACCCCTGTAGTGAATTTGGTTAAAATATTGTTTTACTTTTTGTGGTATGAACTTTTTCCTCTCATTACACACGCACACACACAAACATAAACACACACAGTGAATAAAAAGTGAAATGAAAATACAGACTAAAAAATCGTTTTGGGTGAATTTGTGAGGACCTCTCTGAAACGTTAACAGATGGATATATAGACCCTCTAGAAGCCTTTAGATTGAAAAACTTGTGAGGACTGGTCAAAAGGGCCTCACTTGTCACTACGTATGGTATAAAATCGTAGAGGTCCTCACAAGACTAGTCATTCAAACACACACACGCACACACGCGTAGTACATTAGAGTACAGTGAGACCTCAACTTACAAACACCTTATCTTACAAACTTTTCGTCTTACAAACGTCAACTTGATGAAAATTAAACCTTATAATAAGCACTATTTTCATAATACACACCCACCACGGGTGGCGGAGTGATCTTCGGCGGAAGCACACGACCGAACAGCACCAGAGGTTAAGTTACCAACAGTCCTTATGGAAGGAGAGTCACCTCCCATAAGCCATCAACGACCATCAAAAAGGTAAATAAAACTTTATTTTACAGCACAGTTTATTTCTTTAATTACAGTCCTCATGTAATGCGCCTCTCTTTCCAAACAGCAATTCCCTTTGACCTACGACCTCCAACGCCATTCCATCAAGCCATAAATGACCATCACAAATGTAAATAAAGTGACTTTATGATACAATGCAGTGTATTTCTGTCATTACAATACAATAGCACATTTATTATACATAGAATAAGGTATGTTGTGTGTAGTTTTAAGGCTTATTTAGTTGAAAAGTATATTTTATGGAAACCCGGGAACGGATTATTCCCATGTTAATGGTTTCCTATGGGATTTTTTTTTTTAGATACACACTTTTCGCCTTACACACTCTGTCTGGGAACCAATTAAGTTCGTAAGTTGAGGTCTCACTGTATATGGATAGACTCTGTCGTCCTGAGGATACACAGCCTTTATAGCCACCGTGTAGAAGCATTGTCATGTTTTGCCCTGAGAGCCTTCAGTCAGTCAGCCCCACTCCAACCCGCATGCCAAACACCAGTGACGTGCTTGAATGAACACTTGGCACCGTGTGCAATTCGTTTGATGCAGCACAGATGCGGCGAGTGGTTAAACAATACCCAAAACAAACATTCTGACAGGAAGACAAGGCCTTGTGCGGAAATCCAGACCAGGCTACCTTCTGATGATTTTACTCTCAACTTTGGACATTTGCCATTTAAAAAAATGAAGGTCAGCAGAGCGTGTGGAGTGGATCATGTCTGAAGAATAGTGAAACTCAAATATTTTCAAAGTATGTCAAAGATATTTTTAAAAATATGAAAATAAATAGTAGGTTGTCGCTGAATTGCCTGCAGTGTGCTGAGGATTGTCTATGACCAGAAGCCTCCCCCCCGCCCCACCAAAATAAAAGAAATGAATCTCAATCTAACATTCGGGTTGACAAATTAAAAACTGTTGACATTTTCACCCACTTCATTCCCCCAACCGAGACCTTCCTCTTTTACGATGACACACTGCCGCAATGACGCCGACCGTGCATTTGTTCTATCTTTCTGAAAGCGCCGATGGCCTTTAGCCCCCGACAAAATAGTCTCATCGCACTAATCTCAGATGAACCGCTCCGGATGCCAATGTCGTTTTCATCTCATTCATCAAAGTTGCTGCGATTCACTCGGGCAGATGTTTTCATTAATGTCGTTTTTGACTCCGAGGGATGCTATAAATCGATGATGACAAACAAGAGGCAATGAGAACACAGACGCATCAAGTGCAAAGTGTTTTACTTGGTGTAATCCCCCTCTCCATCCATCGGCTGACGCATATAGCAACAACAGAACAGACATTTGGTGAGACGTTTCAATTTTCTTTGGAACTTGTTGAACCTGGTTGTGGGGAGATTAAAAAATGGATCATTGACATAATAATATTTTCTGACTCAACAAGTGTCTCATTTTAGCCTGACATTCAAAGGACCTTTGATCATCTACTCACATCATAATGTCATTTATATTCTTTAGTTGGACAGAGAAACAGATCTTAAAATGAGACAATGCAGTGGAACCTCAAAAGCTAGACATAAACCAGTGCAACCCCAATTCAGTAACGTATTTGTTTTCGCAATCTGGGCTCTGCCCTCACGAGAAGAGATGACAGTGCTTGCTGCCTTCAAGTTTCTACCCCAGGTCGCCATGGTAACGAAAGGCAAGACTGCTCATAGTAATAAATGGTGGGTGGGTTGTTGGTGGTGGTTGAGGGGGGGGTACGCAAAAGCCTGTCAGAGATAAACACAAATATAAAGTGTCATCTTTTAAAATGCAGTTTAATAAAGGTCTAACAAAGTGAATTACATCCCCACAGATTTCCTGAAATAAATAAAATCAGAAAAATACTTTAAAGGACAACCGACACCAATTTTTTGTTTCCTGACATCAGAAAAACGTTTTATAGCATCGAAAATACCCAAAGCACGCAGGCTGATATTTTTAGTCAAATGAAAAACACAAATAGAAATGACTTAAAGTGTCCAAAAACGACCTTACAAAATGAAACCGGAAGTGGCCAGTTTCAGAAGGTCCCACCCCCTTGTTTGTGACGTCACACCAAGACGTCTTGCCTTGCTCGAGAATCAAAACAATGGCTTCAGATTCGGAGGAGATGCTTTCTTGTTACTCATCCAGTTATGAATATGATTCAAATAGTTCTGAAGAGGAAAGCATAAATGTTTGCAATCGATTAAAGGAGTCCTCCCATATCAATTTGAGCCGTCAATGGCATCTGGAGTGAAATGTAGTGTCCCAGAAAATGCACAAGATGGCGCCCAAGCTCCGATGGAAATGGGCTGATTTGTCTGCTGGGAATTTGTGTCAGCGAATATCAAATACAGTAAAGTCTCGTTATATCGATATTCTCTGGAGTCCGAAAAATATCGATATAACCGGGACTATCGATATATCCGACCCTGCGCGCATGTAATTTTCTCCTTGCGTGCATAGAAATAGTATCGCTATAACCGGGACTATCGATATATCCGATATTGATATAACGAGACTTTACTGTAGTTCTCTTGGTGCAACACACAATGATTCACAATTGCTTTATTTATGTGTTTTCCTTCAAATTTCGCCCCCAACACAGATCAACACAAAGTTTTCAGACCAAACAAAGTATGCATTGTGTGTCGCATTCTCGGTCAGGGGCGTTCCAAACGTGACGTCACGTCAGGAGTCGTCACCAACTCAAAAACAAGACTTCCTGAATATTCAGCGCGAGTCTTAAAACGTAAAATATAGCTATATGCGGTGGAATCTTTGCAAAATACACTCAGTAGAAGTCATTTGAAGTGATTTCACAAATTATGGACACAACTTGTCCGGAGGCGTTGGTTGTCCTTTAAAGGGGAACTCAACCCCCTACCCCCATTAAAAAAAATGTTCTTCAATGTTCTATGCTGCACTACTCAAATGCAAATACTGCATTCTGATTAATATTGCATTTGTGAAATATAAATAAAGCAGGGGGTTGTCATTTTCTGTCCACTGAAATTGACATCGCAGTTGCTCACAGCTCAGGTAATGACCAATAGTTTTACAAAAACTGCCGTGCCTTTATTGGTCGTTCCGTGAGCCCTGACAAACTCTGGAGTTAATTTTAAGTTAACAAAAAGGGGCAAAAAGAATGCCAGCAGGAGGCTAAACACGTGTGAATACGTGTGTGTGTTTGGGCGAGTGGAGGCATACAACAGATTCTTTTAAAAATGGGGGTTGACTTCCCCTTTAATTTCAAAACATGCGACGACACAAATGGGGTCTTCCTACTTGGCTCCAATATTCTTTTTCTCAAACGAATGTCACAAAAGAAGCCGCAAAATGCCAAACACGGTCAATTTTTATGCTAGCTGTGCTGAGGCCGCAACATTTGATGTCTCGAACGAGGTTGGCGCTTCTTTTAGAATAATTAACAAATGATGAATTGAGGCGATATTACTCCTGTTGTTTGTTGAAGGCGTTTCCATCTTCAATTCTAAACTTTTAAGCCCACAGACTCCCAATTTATGCTACTAATGGGTGTGTCGCCCCAGGGTGGTTCACAACAAGCTTGTTGTTGTTCAGCATTGACTCGCGAATGACCGCGCTGCATTGCAATCGGTTGTTTACCTGACCCGGTGGCGTAACGGCTCTTTAAATCGCCATTTGACGTGGAATGAGGAAATACTCTGGGGCAGGTTGGCAGGATCTTGCTGACCGTTCGCGAAGCTTATCTAGTTTGACAGAATGCCTTCTTTGAAACCAAAAAGCATCCTTCGCACACACAAGTGGGGAAAGTTGTGTCCAGTGGACAAGCAGGAAATGTGCAATTTGCTTGTGAGCGGCCCTTCAATTTGATTCGCCGAGACCAGGTGATGACATGACATTGTTTGTCAATCAGCGTTGTGAGAAATTAAGCATGGTCTGAAGTGTTACTGTCGCGATCGTACGTCATAAAGTGTACTTATCTCGAGATTTTATGGATTTAAAAAAATACATTATCTCTTGAAATTTTATTTAAAAAATACATATTCAATTTGTAATTAAAAATCACTCATGAAGGGTTCAGTGAATGTGCATATTAACTGGTTGGGTTCAGTAACTCTAAAAGGTTAACAACCACTATTCTAAAGTTAATCAATGAATGCCTGCAATACACCTGTCTTGCCCCCATTTTTTTGCTTTTGTCTCGTTGAAATGCATTTATTATAACACCAGAATTCGACCATGAGAAGTTTGACTACTATGTTGCACCAAGACTACTATTTGATACTAGTTGACAAATTCCCAGCAGACAAATCAGCCCATTTCCAACGGAGCTTGGGCGCCATCTTGCATTTTCTGGGACGCTAGATTGGAGTCCAGACGCCTGAAAATGATACGGAAGGACTTCTTTAATCGATTGCAAAAACCTATGCTTTCCTCTTCAGAACTATTTGAATCATATTTATAACTGGATGAGTAACAAGAAATTATCTGAATCTGAAGCCATTGTTTTGATTCTAGAGCAAGGCAAGACGTCCTGGCGTGACGTCACGAAGGGGGCGGGTACCTTCTGAAATTCGCCATCGCGAGGTCATCTTGAAGTCGTTTTGGGACACTTTAACTCATTTTTATTGGTGTTTTGCATCTGACTAAAATATCAGCCTGCGTGTTTTGGGTATTTTAGATGCTATGAAACGTTTTTCTAATGTCAGTTAGGGAACAAAAAATGGTGTCGGTTGTCCTTTAAACTCCGGAAACATTGAGATATTGCGCACTAAACATTCCTGATCACATGCCAGTGAACCGAAATATCCCAAAACAGAGATACATGTCAAACTACACATTGTTCAACCTCGGGGGTGTTGGATTTAAGAGGTTCGACTGCATTGAAACAATTGAGAATGTCTGTTATTAAGTTGGCGTGAATGAAAGCCTCGATACAAACTAATGCATAGGAAAAGACGGCGTGAAAAGACAAGGTGAGTGTTTGCATTCATCCGCACCGCAACACATTGTCAGCTCACACCACCAATATTCCTCGCGCTCAATGACACAATATCGCCCCATCTGTAAAGTGTCTCGGTGATCGCGCTGAGTAATCGGCACCTCTGTCGTCAGACACCATATCAAAAATATCCTCTATTCAAACGTTAAAAGTCTGTTAGAAAAAAAGGCCCGAAATATAGAGCGATATAGTATATATAAACATGCTCGTGTCGATTTGATGCAAATTAATACTTCCTCAACAGTCCGTGTCCAGAATGGTGAGATGGATGATGGACACGTCATCTGTTGACATACGGTGCATAGCCACGGGACATCATTTTTTTCACCCCCAGGGCATCAGTCCAGCAGCTAACAGGTACACATGTCAAAACATTTTTCGAATCACAGTTTAATAGTTACTATAACTGAGACAATGAGGCAGATGCCGTTGCATAGTCCCCACAAAGCCACTGACGATGTTTGTAAAATTTCAGGCTAATGCCCCCACCGAGAAAACAAAAATGTCAAAATTCTTCAACGTTCCATCAGATTAAAATACCACAGCGCCTTGAGATGTGATTCTTCTTGTGGTGTGCCTGTCTTGGCCACCAGGGGGAAATATATCACGGATACACATATTGACACACATGAAGTGCTCACTCAATACCAAAATCACTCGTTGGGTTGAACAAAAAGTCCCGAATCAGACCCTGTATGATTTCTTGTGAATGACGTGACCGATGACAACCGAAGCTTTGTTTTGTGTGTATGAAATCGTCGGTGAATTAGACGTCTAAGTAAGTGCATCCCAACACTCGAGACCTCGTAAAGCTTTGTGGGTGTTGATTGGGTAAAGTATATATTTTTTTATTTTGGAGGAACCTCTTCAGGAAATTGTAACACTTAATTCATTCACTGCCTGGCATGTGCAAAAAGGACTTCCACTTCAATGCCAGGGTTTTTACCATTGTCACTTGAATTCCAGGACGCACAGAATATTGAGTTTTATCAAAATTATATAATCATACATTTCATTGATAAGCGCCTTTCAAAACTCTCAAGATCACTCTACAGTAAGAGGATACATTTTTCTGTGGGTGAGCAGCGGCAGCCTCACGCGCCAGTGTTCGCTCAACCCAGATTAACTCAAAAAGACAGAGAGCTAGCTGGCTAGCTAGATAGCTAATAGATAGCTAGCTATCTAGCTAGCTAGACTACATAAACATTCAACACAGCTTTAGACCTTAGACTCTCCTCTTTCATCAGAAAAAAACAAGTCAATTACTAAATTATATGGGTCTGTTAGTTAAGTTATATGAGCTTGAAATGAGGGTCGGTGTCTAAAATACATCATAATATATACATATTTTGGTTTATATAGCGCTTTAACAACAAGCGCTAACATGGAAAAAAAAGGGAAATTCTGCCCCCTTGTGGAAAAGAGAAAAAAACATTGCCAGAGGCCATAGCCATGGCTTTATCGGCACCCAAGCATGAAAAAAGAAAACCTGACCACATTTGGGAATGGCGCTGTACGTCATACTTTCAATGCCCAAATCAATTTGTGAATGGCAGTGAATGAGTTAATAGTTAGTGTAAATTTCTAAATGTTCAAAATGTGTCATGTTGGCTGACGAAGCTCTTTGGATGAGGAGCGAAACGTCTAACACCTTCAAAGAAATACCGATGACGGCTGAAGAAACCTTTTCATCGATGTGTCATGTTGAATAAACCTTTCTGAAATGTCGACAGAATTTGTTTCTCGTGTTATATTTGTGTGTCGTGACTTTGTAAGGACTACAAAAAGCATCTCCTCCACTCTTGACTTCCGTCTTCTGTTTACACAACAACCCACCTCCCCAACCTCATTTCACTGTCGCTGCATCAAGGTTACTCTTTTTTTTCCCCAAAGGAGATGCTCAGAATCCAAAAACTGGATTTATCTCCTGTTGGCAAAGAGCCATCCAAACATAAGATAGATGCTTGACTTCCACTTTCCAGCATCGCTTCGCTGGTGGAGCTGTGGGGCTCTCAGAGGGACCTGTAAGGGAATGAAAGAGAGCAAAGGCATTTAGAGGGAACATAGACAAGAGCCACTTGACTGAGTGGTCGCCGCGACAACTATTTGCACTGAGGGAAATGAAAGTATCATGACACACACACACACACACGCACACATACTTTAAACACCTTAAATGTGAGCAGCATAACATCTGGAGGAGTTTTAAACCCCAAATAAATACATAAATAACACTACCATATTTTCCGGTGTATAAGGCGCACCCAAAAGCCTGGATTTTCTTCAAAAGATGACCCTGCGCTTTATACACACATGTGCCTATTATGTGTAGTAATATTGAGCCACAACAGGTCTCACAACTGCAGTCAGCACCTACCGACTCCATTTCCCTCCCGTAGAAGTAATGCGTAACCCAGCCTCTGCTGTAGCTCCTTATAATGTGGTGTGCCTTATATTTGGAAAATATATTTATATATTTATGTATTATATTTGATTTTTTTTTAATTCATTGAAAGTGCACCTTATAGTTCGGTGTGCCTTATATATGGAAAAAGTTTGAAAATACACCATTCACTGATGGTGTATTTTCCTCCCCCTTAAATAAGAGGGTTTTGAGATGGGACTTGAAGGTGGGAAGAGAATCGATGTTACGAATGTTGGGAGGAAGTGAGTTCCAGAGTTTGGGGGCAGAGCAGCTGAAATCTCTGTCCCCCATCGTGCTGAGACGTGCAGGGTGGGGCACACAGATGTGGAGGGAGGAAGAGGATCTGAGGAAACGAGAGGGAATCGAAATTTGAAGAAGGTCAGATAGGTATGGGGGGGCAAGGTTAGGGATAGCTTTAAATGTATAAATAAGAATTTTAAAGTTGATTCTATATTTAAGCAGGAGCCAGTGGAGCTCTTGGGGAACAGGGGTGATGTGGTGAAAGGATGAGGGCCTGGTGATGATTGTGGAATTTGTGGAGAAGTTTCTGAGGGACACCAAGGAGAAGTGAATTGCAATAGTCAATCCGGGAGGTGACTAGACTATGAACGAGGACAGCAGTGGTATGAGGAGTGAGAGACGGGCGAAGACAATTGATATTGCGTAGGTGGAAGTACGCAGATCGGGTTAAGTTATTTACAGTGAGACCTCAACTTACGAGGTACTAATTGGTTCCCAGACAGAGTGTGTAAGGCGAAAAGTGTGTATCTAAAAAAAAATCCCATAGGAAACTATTAAAATGGGAATAATCCGTTCCCGGGTTTCCATAAAATGTACTTTTCAACTAAATAAGCCTTAAAACTGTCACGGTTTGCGAGGTGGTGATGGCGGGTTCGGATCCCAAAAAGCAGGCAGGAGGGAGCAGGAGGTTGTTTGACAAATTGTATTAAAATAAAGTCAGCAGGAACAAAATGTAAAACATCAAAATGATCTGAATGGAAAAAATACAAAGTAGCAAAAGAAGACCAAAAGTAAAAGCTCGCCAAGGTTAAACAAACACGTACACGATGCATGCTGCAACCAAGCAGCAAACAAACAATGAATCGGCACCGGATGATCGTGCCAGGTGTCTTTTTAACTGTCATTGATTGTAACGACCAGCACCTGCGAGGCTGCCGGCAGGGCTGACGTCGCTACCCGCTGGTCGCCAATTTGATCGGGACGACCAGCACCTGTGCAGGTGCAGGCGGGGCCGACAGCGCCCCCCGTTGGTCGCCAACCAGATCATGACAGTACCCCCCCTTCAAGGGGCTGCTTCCAGAAGTCCCAACAGTCTCCCAAAAGGTCCACTCGCCAGGGAACGGTCGGTGGAGAGGGCAACCGCGGCCTCTCCAGCATACGACGGGCGGCGGCCTGATGGGAACGGGACTCGGCCTGGGGTGGACGAAGACGCGGCACTGATCGTCGTGGGCGTGAGTGCGATCCCTCTCGCACGTTCACGCGACGGCGCATGGCTCTGCGTGGACGTCGAACTGCCAGGCGCAGAATGGCACCCCGTACGGCCGTATGGGACCAGGTCTCGGCCGGAGGCCGACGTGGGCGTGAACTGCCCGGCTCCGGTGGAACGAGACCAGTCCAGAGCCGCTCCGGGATCCAGCGGTGAGTGGGGTCTCGGACTGGCGTTGACGCGGACGTTGCACGGCTCGTCGTGGATGAGACTCAATTCGTCATGCACGACGACAGCGTGGCTGGACGTGGGCGTGCAATGCCAGTCACCCAGTGTCACCCTGGACGGCCACCTGGAAGTAGGTCTCGGCGCGTCGCTACCCGCTGGTCGCCAATTTGATCGGGACGACCAGCACCTGTGCAGGTGCAGGCGGGGCCGACAGCGCCCCCCGTTGGTCGCCAACCAGATCATGACAGTACCCCCCCTTCAAGGGGCTGCTTCCAGAAGTCCCAACAGTCTCCCAAAAGGTCCACTCGCCAGGGAACGGTCGGTGGAGAGGGCAACCGCTGCCTCTCCAGCATACGACGGGCGGCGGCCTGATGGGAACGGGACTCGGCCTGGGGTGGACGAAGACGCGGCACGGATCGCCGTGGGCGTGAGCGCGATCCCTCTCGCACGTTCACGCGACGGCGCATGGCTCTGCGTGGACGTCGACTGCCAGGCGCAGAATGGCACCCCGTACGGCCGTATGGGACCAGGTCTCGGCCGGACGCCGACGTGGGCGTGAACTGCCCGGCTCCGGGGTAACGAGACGGGTCCAGAGCCGCTCCGGGATCCAGCGGTGAGTGGGGTCTCGGACTGACGTTGACGCGGACGTTGCACGGCTCGTCGTGGATGAGACTCAATTCGTCATGCACGACGACAGCGTGGCTGGACGTGGGCGTGCAATGCCAGTCACCCAGTTTCACCCTGGACGGCCACCTGGAAGGAGGTCTCGGCCGGACGTTTACGTGGACGTTGCGGCTCGTCGAGTGACGCGATTCAAACGCGACGAGGCTTTCGCTAACGTGGACGTAGCATTGCCAGGCACAGGGTGGAAATGAGACGGGTCCGATGTACCTGCGGGATCCGATGGTTGGGCCGATTCATACTGTCACGGTTTGCGAGGTGGTGATGGCGGGTTCGGATCCCAAAAAGCAGGCAGGAGGGAGCAGGAGGTTGTTTGACAAATTGTATTAAAATAAAGTCAGCAGGAACAAAATGTAAAACATCAAAATGATCTGAATGGAAAAAATACAAAGTAGCAAAAGAAGACCAAAAGTAAAAGCTCGCCAAGGTTAAACAAACACGTACACGATGCATGCTGCAACCAAGCAGCAAACAAACAATGAATCGGCACCGGATGATCATGCCAGGTGTCTTTTTAACTGTCATTGATTGTAACGACCAGCACCTGCGAGGCTGCCGGCAGGGCTGACGTCGCTACCCGCTGGTCGCCAATTTGATCGGGACGACCAGCACCTGTGCAGGTGCAGGCGGGGCCGACAGCGCCCCCCGTTGGTCGCCAACCAGATCATGACAAAAACTACACACAACATACCTTATTCTATGTATAATAAATGTGCTATTGTATTGTAATGAAAGATATACACTGCATTGAGATAAGGTGTTTGTAAGTTGAGGTCTCACTGTATATGGGAGTGGAAAGATAGTGTGCCGTCAAGGATGACACCTAAGCTTTTGACCTAATAGATAGCAAATAGCATCACTTTGTCTAAATATCAACAAATCATGATTACACTATGTCACTTAAATAAAACTACAATATTACTACAGCGGCACAATAGTTAGGAGAAACGTTTTCATGGCATCAAAAATCATGTAATTTTTTTCTGCATTTGTTTATGCCGACAACTTTTAGGATTTTAATTACTTTGCGTTAACGATTCCCTTCCAATTCTGTCTTTCTTAACTGTGCCACTAAAATGTGATAAAAAAACAAAAAAAAAGTCGTCGTCGAGCTCTTGGCGCGAGATGTGGCGACTAATTAATATATACCGGCCATGCGTAGCTCACTCTTGACACCTTTATTGCGTTTTATTGGACACTTTTATGGAGCGATACGTACTTTGCCAGGTTGCGAAACGAGACGAAAATAGAGAATGAGGCACGGGGAGTGTAAGGCGGCGCCGTTTGATTATTTTTTTTAAGACACATCCAACAAATCAAATGTTAAGCTCTGAAGTCAGTATTCTTTTTATAAAGATGTCAAAGCAAGAGACCGATTGATTTTTTTTTCAAGGGTGTCCAAGCCAAAAGGTCACATAAGCTCAGTAAATGTGTTCACGGTCGGTGCTTCGATTTTCAACCAGTCTTCCAAACACAATGAAATAACGGTTGAACCACATCATTCCCTCATTCTCTGCCATTCACAAATTTATTCAGGAATTGAACATATGATGTCGAGCGCCATTCCCAAATTAGTTCGGGTTTTGTTTTTTCTTGCTTGGGTGCCAATAAAGTGCTGGACAGACTTCTGGAAATGTTTTTCCCTTCCACAAGGGGGCAGCATTTCCCTTTTTTTCCCATGTTTGCGCTTTGTTCCAGCTTCAGCTGTTGATAAAGTGCTATTTGAAAGGCGCTTATAAATAACATGTATTATTATTATTTTATTATTATATAAACCAATATGTATGTATTACATTGTATTTTGGACAGCCACCCACATTTCAAGCTCACATAACTCCAGACCTGTATCATTTAGGAATTACTTCTTTTTTTATGAAAGAAGAGAGTCTAAGGTTTCTAATGCTGTGATAAACGTTGCTGTAGTCCTAAAAGTCAATATTCTGTGGTTCCTGGAATTCAAGCACTTAAACGGCACCCAATAATAATAATAATAATAATAATAATAATAATAATAATAATAATAATAATAATAATAATACATTTCATTTCTAAGCGCCTTTCAAAACTTTCAAGGTCTCTTTACAGTCACAGGATCGTTTTTTTTTGCGGGTGAGAAGCGGCAGCCACATGCGACAGCATTCACTCAACCCGGAAGGAACTCAAATAGACAGAAAGCTAGCCAGCTAGCTAACAGATAGTTAATAAATAGCCAGCTGGACAGTTAGCTAACTAGCAAGATAGCCATATAGCTAATAAATAGCCAGCTACATAGCTACATGTGCTAATAGATAGCAAATAGATAGAACTCCACCCAAGCAGCACGCAAGCATAAATAAACAAACCGGGAATGGCGCTCAACGTCATATTTTTCTATTCTGAAGCTGGAACAAAGTGCTAACATGGACAAAAGGGAAATGCTGCCCCTCGTGGAAAAAAAAATATTGCCAGAGGTTATGGCTAGCACTTTATTGGCACCCAAGCATGAAAAAAAAAAAACCCGAACACATTCGGGAATGGCTCTAAACATCATAATTTCAATTCCTGAATACATTTGTGAATGTCAGTGAATGAATGAGTTAAGCTGCTTATTTTTATATTTTTTTTTTTTTGGGGGGGGGGTTACTGAGGACACGGTGTGTGTACAGAAAATGTGGACAACAGGTTGGTTAAAGGGTATTATTTCACCCAACACTTATCAATGTTCAAGGAATTTTCAAGCCATTTTCCTCTCCGGTGGTCGCTTCTCCGGCAGGACACGTCGTTGGCGGCACAGTGTTCTAGTTAATTATGGAAGCAGCAGGTGTAATCATTTGCCCAATTAGCTTTTACACTTCATCGCTTCGCCCCATCGCAAAGTGAAAACACACACTGCACCGCTGTGTCATTTATCAGCGGAAACATAATTGAGCGAGAGGCTCCATTGGCAATTTCAAGTCATTGAGTGGAGGACGCGCAAGACAAGCGCGACGGGCTCGCTTGATGAAAGACATCGTTTGAATGGCTGCCAGACATGCATCGACTATTGTTTGGGTGGAGCGTATGTGCTAGGCGAGGTATCGAGGAGATTGTTGGAGTGAGAGTCGTGTATTGTTAAGAGGGGGCTGGGGTAAAAAAAGAGAGGAGGGCTCTGGAGAACAGTGGTGAGCAGCTGGGGGGAGTAGGTCAACATGGTTGACTCAATACTGACTCAAGGCGGAGGCGGTGAAGATCCACCTCCCTTCCTCCATGCCCCTTAAAATTCTTTCCTAAAGCCAGCAGCTAATATGCAACTAGACATAGCCTTTCGAAAAGATGAAAACGGCCAGTGTGAAGATCAGTGAGGATGCCAAATGAGGTAAAACGAACAAAGCACAGGTCAGTTAGCTTCATGTAAATTAATCTGACTAACCTAACATTAGCCTCGGTGAGGACAACATCTCTATTATGTCTACTGTCGGATTTGTGGCTTTTATACCAATTCAGTATATGCTCCGACACATCAACGTGCTTATCGGTTTTGATCAGCATGAAGAACAGACATTGTGGCTGACTATACAGTGATACCTCGTTTTACGAAACCCCTTGGCTTACGAACCTTTCGGTTTACGAACGTTACATTTATGAAAAGTTTACCTTGGCATATGAACCTTTTTCGTACACGCAGCTGCCTCAATGAGTGATGTGTCATTTGCGAACGAGCCCGTTCTTCTAACAACAAAATGGCAGCCGAGCACTGAGAGGGGGTGGGGGGTTAAACATTAAAGAGACATGCAGACGACAGTGAGAGAGTTTCAACTTTGATAGTTCAAAGGCAGAGTGTAGACTGCAAGGTTAAAATATCCCAACAATCACTCCACAAACAACCCGCACAAGCCATCTGTACACTCGATGCTAAAAGCTATTAACCGAGCTTAACAGAACACAATTGATGAGGAACTAGATACAATTATCACAGAGGAAGCACCTACAAGGGATCATTCCTCAAGATGGTGAAAGAAGGTTACGTTGATCATCAAGTGTTTAATGCTGATGAAAGGACTCCATTCCATCAAGCCATCAATGACCACCACAAAGGTCAATAAAACCACTTTATTTTACAGTACAGTTTATTTCTTTAATTACAGTAAAGTCTCGTTATATCGATATTCAAGGGAGTCCGAAAAAATATCGATATAACCGGGACTATCGATATATCCGACCCTGTTTGCATGTAATTTTCTCCGTGCGTGCATAGAAATAGTATCGATATAACCGGGACTATCGATATATCCGATATCGATATAAAGAGACTTTACTGTATAATACAATAACACATTTATTATACAAAAAGTAAGGTATATTTTGTGTATTTTTAAGGCTTAGAAAATGAGAAAGTAGAAAATTATGTTTTATGGGGACCTGGGAACAAATTATTCTCATTTTAATGGTTTCCTATGGGAAATTAATTTTTGGGATACACACGTTTGGCCTTACACACTCTGTCTAGGAACCAATTAAGTTCGTAAGTCAAGGTATCACTGTATTTTGAAGTGTTTTGGTGAAGCCCATCAAACAATTTTCTGCTTAGATTGGATTGGATTAGCCTTCATTCGTATCACAGTGAAGAAATTTACATTTCACAGCAGCAAAGTTATGAAAGTAAGTGGAAAGGGAAAGAAGAAGTAGAAAAACAAAATACAGGAGTTGCTGGAAAGGGAACCACTCTTGCGGCGGCATCTTGAAGTCAAAAGACAAAAAAAAAAACAAATATGACAACAAACAGAGTCATTCAATCTTTAGCACATTCTGCACTCTCTTTACTGCATGATGCAGTTCTAGATGAAAGGGGAGAGGATCAAAGCGTCCTTTTCACCATTCCACATACGCATCGACATATGGTAAGGTCAAATGAAAGAATTATTTTGTTTGTATGCTATGTTCAAACTGAAATAGATATTTATGTTTGCAATTGCCACAGAGAAAACGTTTGACCCTCGGGGGATATATAAAATAATAAGCACTCTTCAAAATTACAACATTGCTCCTCAAACAAACTCATCGATTTTTCCACAAAGGATTTTTTTTCGAGCCTCACACACTGTACTAAGAGCACTTGCCCCATTTCTTCAATATTGCCTAAAATTAAAAAAAAAACTGTTGTGTGTATCCTGCTTGATAAGACAATACAACTTAAAGGACAACCGACGCCTCTGAACAAGTTGTGTACATAATTTGTACATTCACTTCAAATGACTTCTACTGAGCGTATTTTACAAATATTCCACGACATATAGCTATATTTTATGTTTTAAGACTCGCGCTGAATATTCAGGGAGTCTTGTTTTTGAGTTGGTGACGATGCCTACCGTGACGTCACGTCTGGAACGCCCCTGACCGAGAAAGCGACACACAATGCATTTTGGGTACTTTGTTTGGTCTGAAAACTTCGTGTTGATCCGTGTTGATGGCGAAATTACAAGGAAAACACATAAATAATGCAATGGTGAATCGTGTGTTGCACCAAGACTACTATTTGATACTAGTTGACACAAATTCCTAGGAGACAAATCAGCCCATTTCCAACGGAGCTTGGGCGCCATGTTGTGCATTTTCTGGGACACTACATTGGACTCCAGACGCCTCAAAATGACAAAGAAGGACTTCTTTAATTGATTGCAAACATTGATGCTTTCCTCTTCAGAACTATTTGAATCATATTCATAACTGGATGAGTAACAAGAAAGCATCTTCTCCGAATCTGAAGCCATTGTTTCGATTCTCGAGCAAGGCAAGACGTCCTGGCGTGACATCACGAACAAGGGGGCGGGACCTTTTGAAATTGAAACTTTCTGAGGTCATTTTGAAGTAGTTTTGGGACACTTTAAGTCATTTTTATTGGTGTTTTGCATTTGACTAAAAATATCAGCCTGCGTGTTTTGGGTATTGTAGATGCTACAAAACGTTTTTCTAATGTCATTTAGGAAACAAAAAAATGGTGTTGGTTGTCCTTTAAACATTCACCAAGACACGAGAATGTTAAATGGGGTTTCCTGCGTTAAATTTACACCGCCGCAAAACTGCTCATCTGGATCAGACTCGGATGAAAGGCTTTAATTAAACTTTCATTTAAGTGAATAGTGGAAACATTACACACGGCGATCCCGCTTTCTCACAGCAAATTCTGGTCAAAGCAGATAAGATTTGACAGTTACATGAAGAGAAATCCACTTAGGTTGACTCTCCTGCGATCATGTGCTCGTGTATAAACAGAATGAGCGACTCATTACAAAACAATTACTGGAAGCACATTTTGACAGCACCTCGCGCACAAGCGCCAAAGGACGTAGATCAACAACACTCCTTTTCCGGGTCATATTTTGTAATGACCATTTGTCGCTAAGGGTGTTGCTAAGGAAAGTTCACTCGGGTCACCATCACCATCTATCATTAATTGCCACGTCCCAATAGGGACAGGGGAAGACTAACATAAGCAGTATTATGAAAACAAAACTCACAGTTGTTCGAAGGTGTCACGTTTTGCGAGGTGGTGATGGCGGGTGCGGATCCCAAAAAGCAGGCAGGAGGGAGCAGGAGGTTGTTTGACAAATTGTATTAAAATAAAGGTCAGCAGGAACAAAATGTAAAACATCAAAATCATCTGAACAGAAAAAATACAAAGTATCAAAAGAAGACCAAAAGTAAAAGTCCGCCAAGGTTAAACAAACACATGCACACCATACACAATGCATGCAACAAACATGCAGCAAACAATGAACCGACACCGGATGGTCGTGCCGGGTGTCCTTTTAAGTGTCAGTGATTAAAACGACCAGCACCTGCGAGGCTGCAGGCAGGGCTGACGTCGCTACCCGTTGGTCGCCAATCTGATCGGGACGACCAGCACCTGTGCAGGTGCAGGCGGGGCCGACAGCGCCCCCCGTTGGTCGCCAACCAGATCATGACAGAAGGAAGTTGTTGCGTGTACTACCAGAAGTCTAAACATAGCATTCTGATTAATACTAAATTAGTGTCTGTGTAAGCTCTCAGTCGTACATGAGTGGTCCATCGATGAAAAGGTTTCTTCAGCCGTCATCTGTACTTCTTTGAAGGTGTCGGACGTTTCACTTCTTATCCAAGAAACTTTGACAGCAAACTAAAGTCTTACTGGTAGTTTAGGCCCTATATATATCCCTACTGTCCAGACATGGCGGTGCCGGACTCTATAATAGGTACCTGCGCTCAGAGGACTACTCCCTGCCACTCCACTGATTGTTCCTATTGTCCTGACTAACGACAGGCCTGAATGCCCCACTTCCACCGGTATCACCTCATCAGTATTCCCAATCCTATTTTGCCTAAGCAGGCTGTTGTACGAACAATCCAAATTGAACCTCATCCCACCATATCGGTTTAAAGAAGGATTTAGCTGTTTTATCGCTTCTTTTACTCCCCTTTCAAACCATCTATGTTCTTTTGCTAAGATTTTAACCTCATTGTCGTCAAGTGAGTGGTTGCTAGCTTTTAGGTGCATGTGTACTGCCGATTGAGGCCCACTAGTATTATCCCTGCGATGTTGATAGTCTTTTTTTGAGAATTTGTTTAGTCTCCCCAATGTATTGCTCTTTACAATTTTCATTCTTAAAATGTATTGAATAAACTACATTACTTTGTTTTTCATTTGGCAGCCTATCTTTTGGATGCACACATTTTTGCCTTAAGGGTTTATCGGTTTGAAATAAGTAGGAATTTTGTGTTGCCAAAGGACTCTGTAGTTTTTCAGAAACTCCTGCAATGTAAGGTACTGCTACTGCTCTACTTTTTGTATCTTCAGAATTTTTGGCTTCATTCCCTATTCTTTCTTTCTGACATTTGTTAATGTTGTTTGTGGTCATTTAACAAATGAGTGGTTGCTAGCTTTTAGGTGCATATATACTGCCGATTGAGGCCCACTAGTATTATCCCTCACTCACAGTCCCAAAACTGCCACAAAATGAGCTCGGAACTGGGCATATTCAGAAAGTCCCACCCCCTTATTCGTGACGCCACTATTGGTCACACACTGCCTTGCTCCAGAATCAAAATAATGGCTTCAGAGAGTTCAGATTCGGAGAAAATGCTTCCTTGTTACTGATCCAGTTATGATTATGATTCAAATACAGTAAAGTCTCGTTATATCGATATCGGTTATATCAATAGTACTGCTAATTACGATACTATTTCTATGAACGCAAGGAGAAAATTTACATGCCGCAGGATCGGATATATCGATAGTCCAGTTATATCGATATTTTTTCCGACTCCCGAGAATATCGATATAACGAGACTGTTTGCAATCGATTAAAAAAGTCCTTCCATATCAATTCGAGCCGTCTGGACTCCAATGTAGCGCCCAGAAAATGCACAAGATGGCGCACAAGCTCCGTTGGAAAATGGGCTGATTTGTCCGCTGGGAATTTGTGTAAATTTACACCTTCTTTATGCGTGTTACCGCAATTGGCTGCGACACACAACGATTCACCATCGCGTTATTTATGTAGCTACATGCGGTGGAATCTTTGTAAAATGCACTCAGTAGAAGTCATTTGAAGTGATTTTACAAATTATGGACGCAACTTGTCTGGAGGTGTCGGTTGTCCTTTAACGTTTAAGCTTTCAAAATAAGATACACCACAAATAAAAGCGCATGAAAATTGTGACTAACAATCGCCATATACTGTATTATGAAGACAGGTTCGTTGGTTCGTGGTGAGTCGGACCCTTGATACTGTCTTTTTAAACATATCCTTGTTTTTCCTGGAACTCCTCTGTTTCTTTATTTCGGAAATGTCTTATTTTGGAAAATCGCCGAATGCTCAGTTACATCCTTTGACAATATATCACTCTTGACGCAGATCAATGTGCACTTCTTGGTCACGTGATAGATTACCGCTTAAATGATACATAGAAGCTACTAAAATTTGTTAAAAACAAGTCTTTAGTAAGGGGGAAAAGCCCAGCCAGGAGACGGCGATTTTCAAGAAAAAAAGTCTATACATGTATTTAATAATACTGTATCAGGAGTACTACTTAAAATAACGATTGATTCCCACTCTGCATAAAATGCAGCTATGGTGCATCATATTTTTCATACACATTGTAGTACACATTAGTGCTATATCTTACTTTGAAGGTACGTTAAAAAACAACCAGAGAATGTCGCCGCCAGATAAGACATTCCCGGGTTTATTATTATGTTTTGAATACACCACAGTTTTCATGCAGGTTATATCATATCACCGTATTTTCCAGAGTATAAGGCGCACCCCCAATGAATGGCGTATTTTCAAACTTTTTCCATATATAAGGCACACTGGAGTATAAGGCGTACCTTCAATTAATGAAAACAGTTTTCTAAATATAATATAGAAATATATAAAAGTTTTCCAAATACGATGCACACAACGCTATATGGTGCTACAGTGGAGGCTGGGGTTACACACTACTTCTTCTCTCGGGGAAAACAGAGTCCGTGGCTGCTGACAGTAGTTGCCAGACCTGTTGTGGCTCAATATTACTTCACATATAAGGCGCACCTCCGTATAAGGTGCATTGTCATCTTTGGAAGAAAATACATGCTTTTGAGTGTGCCTTATACACCGGAAAATAGGGTATTCAGTTGTATTCATCCATCATACCATAAACTGGTCCATGGGGGGAGGGAGGGGGGGGGTCTGCTGCTCTCGACTGTTGTAACATAGAATTCGGTAATGTTTCAAAATTTAACGTCTTTTAGATTCCAAAACAGTTTGAATTCCCTCTCTCCAGTGACTAGTATATTAGCTCGTAAGGCAGCCAAAGTGCTTATGTGCCGTGCCTATCAATGACGCTGGCAGCACGCCACCCCGTAGAATGCTCTGCTCCATTCATCTCGTGTGCGTGTGTTGTGGCAGCGGCAACACATCTGCGCCAGACTCATTAGCCTGAGAGAGTACACGGTAAACAAGTGGGATAGTTTACGTTGATGAAAACCATCATTCTATCTCTGTTAAACATCACTTCATCTCGCACACTCGTCAACACACGGGTCGCCTTGTCTTCCCCCTTGGCTCAATTCGCACAAATGCAATTATCCAAATTTTGGATTGAAAGTCTGGTAATGTCACGCTTTGGATTTGGATTAATCTGTCAGGATTTATTCATCGGTTCATGATTATTTGAGCTACAGTGATATCTCGGCTTACGAACACTTTAGCTCACAAACTGTTTGCCTTGCGAACATTAAATTTGTGAAAATATAATTTTGGCATACGAACTAGTATTTGGCGGATGAACCAAACCACACAGCGCCACAGTGGCTGGCGGACTAGTTTTCGGCGGATGAACACCAAACCACATGGTCGAACAGCGCCATGGTGGCTGGCGGACTAGTTTTCCACAACCACTTTCTTTGAGTGCAGACATGGTTTGCTATCGAGTGGAGTACTTCTGCTATTATGGGACCGAAAAAGACCCCACCATAGGATAGTGTTAAACTAAAGAGGACACAAAATAAAATTACGGTCGAGCAGAAGAAGGAGATCATCGGAAAACTCAAACGAGGTGTGCGTGTGACTTATCGTCACAGTACAAGTAAGCTAAGTCGACCATTGCTACGTGTGGCTAAGGGTGTTTCTATGTTGTCAAAGCAACGGTCTCAAGCAATAGAAGAGGTTGAAAAACTTTGGTTGATTTGGATTAACGAAAAAGAGCTAGCAGGGGACCGTGTGAGTGAGGGTATTATCGCCGAGAAAGCATGGCCACTTCACTCGGATTTCATCAAGACAACATCAATGACTATAACAAAGGTAAATAAAACGACTTCATTATACAGTACAGTTTATTTTTTTAATTACAATCCAATAGCACATTTATTATACATAAAATAAGGTATATTTTGTGTAGGCTTAATTAGTAGAAAATTGTTTTATGGGGATCTGGGCACGGATTATTCTCAATTTTACTGGTTTCTTATGGGAAATAAATGTTTGGCAGACGAACTTTTCGCCTTACACATACTTTCTGGGAACCAATAAAGTCGTAAACCGAGGTATCACAGTATTGTATTGTCATGTCACAGTATAGTATTGTCATGTTTTTTCAAACAAAAACAAGTTGAAGGGGACCGTATTTGCTACATTATTTACACATCATACCGCAAATGTGTGACAAAAGGCCATTTCTGAGCAGACCTCGACACACAGGCGGAGGCTGTGTTGTACTGTACTGCCAGATCTGAGCAGATGGCGTCGTTGGACATTTTCCACCCTCTGAGAAAAAAAAAAACATAAGCCCAATGTGTCTTTGAAGTCTTGCACCTGTCCAATTTGGCAGCCACCGCTGTCGCCTTGACCTTGAGCCATCTTTTTGCGGAGTCACTGAGAGCCAAAGCAGCGCATGTGGCAACACCTGTCTGCCACCGCATGTCTGCATATGGAAGACTGTGCAAGTGTTTGTTGCACCATATGAGGGGTCTCTTCACTCACACAAAATTTTGGGATAAAAGTGTAACATTCATCTTAGAGCACAGGTGTCAAAGTCAAGGCCCGCGGGCCAAATCCGGCCCACCACATCATTTTTTTTCGGCCCGCGAAAGCAAATCAAACTTGTTAAATTCCATGGTGATTGCTAAAATCTGAGCCAAAATTTCATATTTTTGGATGTCAACCAAAATAAAAGTCATTATTCTTGACTTCAGATTTGAAAACGAGTTAATCATTAATTTGCTGTGTGCTCTATATGTAATATTTGAAGGGATGTAAACATTCTAATGGGTTCCCCAAATTCATAACGGCGCTCGAGAGGAAACCATAACTACAATGTGGCCCGCGGCAAAAAATGACACCCCTGTCTTAGAGCATCTCTATATTTCCCTCAGTAGAGCCAAACTTGTACTAACTACAAATATCAAGTTGCAGACTCGACAGCCCACACACAGTATGTCCTTTTTTCTGTTTTATGCATTTCAAATGATTATTTTTCCATTTATTTTGGTCAACGGTTACACGGTGAGGAAAATCAAAGGCTAGCCCTTGAATATACCTAAGGGAACCAATTAGCCACCTGTTACATCATCAATCTCTCCATCCATTTTCTATTGCACTCACTTGTCCTCATTAAGGTCGTGAGTGATCTTGATAGTATCCCAGCTGACTTTGGGCAAGAGTCCGGGCAGTCAAACCCTGGACTGCTTGCCAGCCAATTGCAAGATAAACAAACACTGGCGCTCACACCCATGGAAAATTTGGACTCAAACTCATACGATTCCTTCATTGCATGAAATTGTCTGAAACGATTAGCACATTTTCCACATGAAAAGGCACTTCGGAATATGAGGCGCACCTTACTTGAATGGCCTATTTCAAAATTATTTTCATAGATAAGGCACACCGTATTATAAACCGCATAGAATAAACCCAACAATTGTAGCTGCGGTTCTGTTATGCATCCACTAGATGGAGTTACACTAAAAGGAATACAATACAATACAATACAATACAATACAATACAATTCAATTTGACTTCCATTGAGTTTTTATAACCGCTGTAGCTGATGCAAAGCGCTTTATAGAACATTTGAAATATTACGTCCAATAAATTGGAATATTAATCTGTGTATATGGCGCATTAGATTATAAGGCACACTCTTGGCTTTTGAGAAAATAGAACGCTTTTAGGTGAGTCTTATAGTGCGGAAAGTACGGTAATCCACACACTGACACAGTTAATTGCTTAACCTGTTTCAGATTAGTTATTGCTGAAATTCTGTTGATTATCTTATGATGTAGGACATTCCACTGACTTGACTCTGACATTTTAAGTGTCCATGTTAACATTCCGGGAGCTATGACTGTAAAGTAGTCAAAAGGTGATTTGAAATAAAATGTATTATTATAAATCACATACAGTAATCCCTCGTTTTTCGAAGTTAATGGGGACCAGAAACACCCTGCGATTGGTGAAACCTGCAAAGTGGGGACACCCTTCCCCTGCAAACCCAAAACCCACCCTGATCAAACAGTAACCCAAGTGATTGAAGGGTGGACGCCTGGGCGGGGCTAAGAAGGTGCACAGCCAATCCACTGTAAATTATTAGATATCATGTTGTCATTGGTCGACCTCAGCGCTGGGAACCAATCAAGCTACAGCCATGTACAAAACCTCTGAGTCATTTAGCATTGTTTTTCTAAACGTTTTTTTACAAAAAAAATCTGCGATGCACTGAACCTGTATTTGTCCTGCTTATAACTACTTCTATACTACTACTACTACTACTACTACTACTACTACTAACCGTTCTATTCATTTTGCAGTTAGACTCGCAATATGAAAAAATATTATGACAATAGACAGCTCATGTCATCTATAACAAAAAGGCCCCAAGCCAGTTATTGTAAAAATATAAGTTTTCCATTGACTGGTGTGCTTTAGCATTTGTGACAGATTTGTTGCTATTTGTCTCTGATGCAATAAAATGCAAGACTTTTAACATACACTTATATGAATAGACACAGACGTGCAACTGAAAACAAAGCACGCAAGCCACGCAACATCTCACATGGCATCTTTCTCTTCAATTCAACTTAAAGCAGCCCAGTGGTTTTTTTTGCGTCATCACGCTGGCAGATGGAGCAACAACACAGCAGATGTGGGTGAACATTCACATGAAAATTGTTTATGTAACGCATCGCCGCGCCTAAAAGCCACCGCGTTTGGCCCACATTTTACGAGTTCCCTCATGGTTTACTTCAATGTCTTCCTTACCTCAGCTTAATGTCTCAAATGAAAAATTTGAATGCGGTTGTAGCTGAGTTGGTGGGGGGGGGGGGGGAGTATCTGATGTCAGCGCAAAGGTCGTGTCAGGCTCTTTGCCGTTATCTGCTGCAGACTAATGCGGCTAATTAAGGGCATCACCGCAAGGAAAGTGCAACTATTCTCAGCCCACTCAAGGGGATGCTGTCTCCCCAACTCGGCCCGCTGGACATGTCTTTTTTTAATTATTTTTTTAAAAACAAAGCCATACTCACTCAATTTAGCAAAGTCACATGCACACAAAGCTTTCACGCACAAGCACGGCAGCGCTATTCAACATGAAAGCCAATGCCAAAAATGATGATGCGACGTAGGCTTTATGAGCATACGAATGCTTTCTGCACCGTTTGCTCGATAGATGATAAGAACTGATGACCTTACTGCCTTTGTCACAGACCTAAGCCGAACAGGCAACAATTCGAAGGCAATTCCACTCAAACTATACGGAATTGGTACAGACGCTCTCCATCTTACGAACGAGATACATTCCGAGCGGTTGTTCGTAAGGTGAATTTATTCGTATGTTGCTTCAGTGCTATATTTTGTATGCAATGTATGTTTAAGTCAAACATTGAAGGGGGAAGTATAAAACACAGACGCTCGAACAGTCATAAAATAAATTCACATCTACTGTAGTATGACGACATACAGTAAAGTCTCGTTATATCGATATCTGATATATCGATAGTCCCGGTTATATCGATACTATTTCTATGCACGCACGGAGAAAATTACATGCAAACAGGGTCGGATATATCGATAATCCCGGTTATATCGATATTTTTTCGGACTCCCTTGAATATCGATATAACGAGACTTTACTGTATATCATTGGGTCTTCAGTAAGCCATTATTGCATAAAATTACTTTTTGCTATGCATCGCGTCCTCCTGGAGCGCCAACTGGAAAGAGGGATTTCCTCCCCGCCCACATACTCTACACAGCCAATCGTAAGCGAGTTCGGTGGATCGGGTCCTGAACTTATTGGCAACATTTCAGCATAGCCAGTCGCTGATTGATCAGCCTTGGTGTCCGTCGCGTCAACATACAGATATTGAAACATCTAATATGTGTTTGTAATCATAATAATAATAATCCATTTCATGCACGCTGGGTCCGAGAGGACGGTAATTTCATCTGTGCTGTATGTCATGCATATTAGCATATTTAACAATAAAGCTGACTTTGACTTATAAGCGCCTTTCAAAACTGTCAAGGTCACTTTTCAGTCACAGGATAAAGTTTTTCTGTTGGTGAGCAGTGGCAGCCACACGCACCAGCGTTCACTCAACCCGGAAGTAACTCACATACATAGAAAGCTAGCTAGCAAATAGATAGCTAGTTTGTGTGCGTGAAGCACTGTACGCAGCCAATCGCTAGCGAGCTCGGCCAGAAAAAGGCGTGTCCTTAAGAGCTTCAATAGGCGCTTGAAATAAAATGTATTATTATTATTATTATTATTAACACAAAATCTAACTTATAGCATCTCTGTCCAAAAATGTTCGTATGTAACATTATTCGTAACTTGAATGTTTGTACGTTGGGGAGCGTCTGTATTTGTTTATGTCAAAGCCAGAAAAGTGTGTTTTTTGGGTCGGGGGGCATATCCAATATCCAAAGCAATACTAGGGAATTATGATGTGTGCATATTTCTTCTCAGAGTCAGATAAGGGCTCAATTTTCTACCAATCATCTTCAAAAAGTATTTGCAAAGTCATATATTGTGTAGAGGTTTGTCCAAGGTGAAATGTGTGGGGGTATGCGTTATTTGTCAGAGCTCTGTAGGGACTCGATTTTTTTTACCAATTGTCTGTAAAAATCACATTTTCAGTTTGTGCAGTTAAGGACACAATGTTACCATTTAGCATTCCATTTGGCAAAGTTCTATCCAAGGTGGGGGAAAAATAAATAAATAAAGTTTGTTACGATTATTCGTCAGTACAAAAAACATGATGTTGTCTGATTTCGCATAATTTTCAAATCAGCAGTGTGAGGATCGTTTCTCACAGTCAAAACAACACAACGTGTTGTGAGTAACATCATACGAAAGACATCAAAAGTAACTGAATGATTGTCTATTCCACAGCTCTTCAAACGATTGATTCAATCTCATCCGGTCACTTCCGAAGCTATTTTTTTAATGTTAAGAGATCTGAAAGGCAATTTTTTTCCTTCCTATCTTATTTGCGCCACGAAACTATGAATTAATCAGTGGTTCTCCAACCTAAGTTCCCTCGACTCGTTAGTAACAGGAGCCTCCATACAGATACCCTTGAGTTTTATCACAGTCGGCGCACTCGCTCCTGAAATATTCACATCTCTATATTTCCCCTCATCACTCGACTTAACACCCACCCGGTCTGTTTTATGTATCAACCTGGCTTCATTTGTATCGCGGGTGAGCTGCAGTCAAGCACAGGCAAGAATGCGCAGTATGCAAAAGTTCCAAGGTATTATTCAAAACATGGCAATCATAGAAATTGGTAGGGTCATTATTAATGAAGCAGGAATCAAAAAAGATGTTTAAAATGTCTTCGTATCGCGAATTGCCCTTCCAGGAATCCCCTCAAATAATGTCACACATTAACCTCCACATAAGCAAATAAATATATAATGTAATGGGCAGCACTTTCACAGCCCCGCTTCGTCCAGCGGAATTGTCGCGGCTTGGAATTAAAGCGGATTTACATGGGACAGGAGATGTGAGACAAGCTCTTTCTGTCAATGGATGCTACAGATTTGTGTTTGTTTTCATCATTTAGCTTGGAACAGACGTGCACATTTCACCACGACATATTATTTGTTATCTAGTTTTTTTGTTCTTTTGACTTCAAGACGGCACCGCGAGAGTGGCTGCCTTTCCAGCAGCTCATGTATTTTGTTTTTCTACTTTCATTCCTTTCATCACGTCTGTGTAAGCTCTCAGTCATACAGGAGTGGTCCATCGATGAAAAGGTTTCTTAAGCCGTCATCTGTACTTCTTTGAAGGTGTCGGACGTTTCGCTTCTTATCCAAGAAACTTCGTCAGCAAACTTCGACCGATATCACCTCATCAGAATTACTAATCCTATATTCCAGTTTGGTGGGGTGAGGATTTAGTTGTTTTATAAAACAACTAAATCCTTCACTAAACCAGTTTGGTGGGGTGAGGGTCAATTTGGATCGTTCATACAATAGCCTGTTTAGGCATCATAGGATTAGTAAAATCTGATGAGGTGATACCGGTCGAAGTGGGGCAATCAGGCCAGTCGTTAGTCAGAACGATAGGAACTATCAGTGGAGCAGCTGCAGGGAGTAGTCCTCTGCTCCCCCCAACATGAAAGCAGGGACCTATCATAGCAGAGTCCGGCACCGCCATGTCTGGAAAGTAGGGATATATATATAGGGCCTAAACTACCAGTAAGACTTTAGTTTGCTGACGAAGTTTCTTGGATAAGAAGCGAAACGTCAGACACCTTCAAAGAAGTACAGATGACGGCTGAAGAAACCTTTTTATCGATTGCTTTTATCACTTTGCTGCTGTGAAATGTAAATTTCTCCACTGCGAGACTAATAAAGGCAAATCCAAATAACATCCTTGATCCAGTGATCCTCTCCTCTTTCATCTAGAACTGCTTCATACAACAACGAGGTTGCAGTAAAATGCTTAAGATTAAATGCCTGTCTGTGTCTTTTGTGTTGTGTCACATTATTTGTTTAGTTTTTTGTTGTTTTGACTTCAAGATGGGGCTGCGAGAGTGGTTGCTTATACAGCAGCTCTTGTATTTTGTTTTTCCACTTCTTTCTCTCCTTTCATCTTCTTTCATGACTTTGCTGTTGTGAAATGTAAATTTCTCTACTGTGAGACTAATAAAGGCTAATTCAATCTAATCCAATCCAATATTAACAGTCAAATATGCGTCAGTGTACATAGGCTATTGCCCCTTTGACAAAGACTTTCATACGCGCATGCACACACACACACACACACACACACACGCACACACACACACACACACACACACACACACACACGCTCGCACACACACACGCACATGCACACACGTACACACACACACACACACACACACACACACACACACACACACACACACACACACACACACACACACACTCACCTCTTAGTCTAAATCTGTGTGCATACATCCAGGAATCCACGGCAACGCGGCTTGGTCCATTGCGCTTATATTTCATCTCCTTTGTCTGCCATTTTCCGGCCTCGCAGTTTGAATAATCCCCCAAAAAATTGGACTGCAGTAGAAGGCGCTCACTGAGTGGAAAACACTATGAATGATTGAGGACTGTGTATGTCAGACCGGTTACGGAGGCTTTTCGTCAAACCGTGGTTGTGGTCGATTTGCGCAGGATTGTTTTCTGGGGTTTCAGGGAACACGGGTGGGAAGGTACACAAGGCGAAGGGGGAGGAGGAGGAGTGCTAGCCTTGGGTGGGAAACAGTGGCTGACCGAGAGGCCGCCATTCTCCAGCATGAGTTCGTGAGGAAGAGGAGGGGAGGAAGAGGAGCAGTAGTGCACAGGGCTGAGTCGCATTTCGTTCAGATCGGACTGCAAGCGCAGCTCTGCGTCATCCACGTCATACTGCAGGTCACAGTCCGGACAGTAGCCGTGATACTGGACCTTTTCGCTGAAGCGGACACGCTCTCTCTCACGGGGCTCCCTGCCGGGGGCCTTGGGGCATTTGTTCTTTTCATGGCGGAGAAGTGGCATGGGTCTGGGCAGTGTGGGAACCAAGCTCGATTCGGAAACAATGCTTTCATTTGTGATGAAACACGACGTCGGGGAGAATAATTCCCGGTTCGACTTGAACGGAAAAACCCCACCGTTCTTCAATAAGGATCCGTTAGCTTTGGATAAATTCCCTGATAGCACTAACGTTGGATGAGGCAGATTCTTCCCGTTGTGATCCTTGGCTCTCACCAAAGTCATTCTGGGTGGCGGCAAGGGCGGGTGAGCCTTCTTGTGGACGGTCAGGACGGCGGGTGGGAGGGCGAGGAGCGGGGCGACGGGGGCCGGCGGGATGAAGAGGCAGTCGTCAGCGAAGAGCTTCATCTTCTCCAGGCTGGACGCCGTGGTGGTGGTGGTGGCGGTGGAACTGGAACTGGAGTTGAGCGTGTCTGTCTTGGAGCTATCCGTCAGGCCGTCCTCCTCCAGCTGCAGGTCGCACGTCAAGGTGTCGATATCGTGGACGACCTGGTCACCAGAGAACCGCAGAATGAATGAATATGATCGGGTAGCTCCTCATTGTAATCCACGTGTTGAAAAGCCGAAAGCCACACAATTTAAACGGCTACGTTTTGATTGAGAGGGGCCGATTTGAGAGATGAAAAATCAATTGTGGTATGACACTGACAACCACACCGTGGGGTGAAAAAGAAATTGCAAACAAATTCATAGGGGTGGCCACAAGCTTTCCAGACCTGTACCCGAGTGATGCACTACAAAAAGTGAAAGAAGCCGCAAAAACAACAACATCCGGCATTGAAATGTTATTTGTAACTCAGAGCGGATGATTATACTATAAAGGTGCAAGGAACTAAACTCTAAAGGAAAACCGACGTCACTTTTTTGTTTCCTAACTGACATCAGAAAAACGTTTTATAGCATCTAAAATACCCAAAACACACAGTATGATATTTTTATTCAAATGCAAAACATCAATAAAAATGACTTAAAGTGTCCAAAATCTGCAAAGAATTGAGCGGCGAATTGGGCGTTTTCAGAAAGTCCCACCCCCAGTTCGTGACGTCACACCACGACGTCTTGCATTGCTGGAGAATCAAAACAATGGCTTCAGATTCGGAGAATATGCTTTCTTGTTACACATCCAGTTATGAATATGATTCAAATATAGTTCTGAAGAGGAAAGCGTACATGTTTGCAATTGATTAAAGAATTTATTCCGTGCCATCTTGAGGCAACATTGGGGGAAAATGACCGAGCTCCTGTGAGGAATTAATAAGCCCGTTTCCGTAGGCTGATAAATTCCTTATATGGATCTTGGTCGCCCTCTTCTGGCTCTTTTTGGTGCAACATGACGTTTTCAGACCAAACAAGCACAGCAAAATGCATTGATGTGATACAATGTGTCCTTTTTTTTCGGTCAGGGGCGTTCCTTCAGTGACGTCACATACGGACTCGTCACCAACTCAAAAACAAGACTTCCGGAATATTCAGCACGAGTTTTAAAACGTAAAATATAGCTATATGCGGTGGAATCTTTGTAAAATATTATCAGTAGAAGTCATTTGAAGCCATTTTACAAATTATAGACACAACTTGTCCGGAGACGTCGGTTGTCCTTTAAGACTTGACCATAACCTAATCCTATAAAAATTCACAATCTGGATCCGATCCAGGTTGAAGTTGGTTTTATATTTCAACAACAATCAAATTCAGTCAAAACTGGACTCCCTTCTCAGGCACCCAAATACGCCGGGTCGCCTTTTTGCATTCAAAGTTTAAATTGCTCCCAAATGTGAATTTTGAAATTGATCCAAATGGAACGAGGCTGAATATTACAGCTTTGATTCTGGCGGAGGATGAAAATTGGAATCAAATATCGAATCCATTTTGTATGGAGCTAGACATCATTAGGATTGCAGATGGGCTAGAGACTATCACAAGTCTCAAAAGAGGGTGTCTAAACACCCGTTTACACTCACATCCACACCTATAGACAATTTACTTACATAAGTGTCGAAGTCAGGGCCCGGGGACGAAATCTGGTTCGTCACATAATTTGATTCGGCCCGCGAAAGCAAATCAAGCATTTCAAGTGCCATGATGCGTGTTAAATTCCGAAGCAAAATTTCAATTTGTCGTACGTAAACCACAATAACAGTCATTATTCTTTACTTCGGATTTACAAACTAGTCATTCATTAACTCATTCACTGGCAGACAATGTTTAAAAATGTGTCCACTCCAGTGCCAGGGTTTTGTCATTTTCACTCAAATTGCAGGACCCACAGAATAGTGAGTATGTAGGTAGGACTACATAAACATTGAATACAGCGTTACCCTTGATTAAGAGTCTTCAGTGAACCCAATTGTAAAAATAAGCCGTGAAAACATATACAGAAGCACATCAAAAAGACAAAAGGGAGTCCACTATTTGCTACAGTGCAAACTTTTCTCGAGCCAATGATGCGTATGCATTTCCAGATCATGTTCAAGATTACATTTTTTTTATTGTTGGATGATATTGAAATCTCTACTCAGATTTTCTTTCGTTTTGATGAAATAAACACAGAAAAAAAACTGATTTCACTGCAATACGGAACATTTCAGAAAAAGTAATGTTGCCCTGACCCTCAGACAAAATTCTTCCGAACAGCAGAAAAAAAATATCAGATTGCAGCTCTGCAAGCCCCGCCGAAAATGACAGCAAGATGATCCGTCTGGGTAATGTTCATAGTGTGCCGAGGTGCAAGAGCAGAAAAGAAAAAGCATTGTGGGTGAATCCAATGAACACCGAGAGAGGAAATTAGGCCAAGAAGGGGAGCAATTTCAAATGAGTGAATTAAAGTCGCTGCCTACTGTGCAGTAAACAAAGAACAAGTATCTCGGCAGACTATAGTGTGATGTATGTGAAAAGAAGGACGTTTAAAAAAATTGCAAGGAATTAAAATGCAATCAGACTTCAATTTTCAGCAATCACAAAAGGGCAAAAGCAAAAAAATGATGCAGGAACACGTAATGTTTTTATCTGAGGCCCTTAACTCATTCACTGCCAGACGTGCAAAAATGTGTCAACTCCGTTGCAGGGTTTTTGTCATTGTCATTCTAATTGCAGGACCTACAGAATATTGACTTTAAGACTACTTAAACATTCAATGCAGCATAAGAAACCTTAGACCAGACATGGGCAAACTACGGCCCGCGGGCCACATACGGCCCGTTAGGCTTTTTAATCCGGCCCGCCGAACTTGCCCAAATTATAGTAAAAACAGTGTCTGAAACTCATGACAAAAAGTTAGTGGACAACAGGGCAGATAACTGAAAAGTTGCCTGCCCCATTTTTTCACAACTTGAAGCACAATGAGAAAACCAATCACATTAAAAAACATTGCCACCAACCATTTGTGTTTTTTTTAATGAAGAATGCACCAACTACAAACGCTACCTTGCTTAATTTACGGTAAATGTGCATGGCCGTAGATTTTGCTGCAGTAGTCGATTGTCATTGTGGTGCACAATGCAACGTTTGCATTGCTTCTTAAGAGCCACGAAGCCCCTTTCAGAAGTCTCACGTACACTTCACAGTCACGGTTTAATGTAAATGTACGTTTTGTAGCGTCACATATGTTGTTTGCTTCTTTTGAATCTTTCTTCTGGGCTGAGGTTCGGTGCATCTATTTTGGAAAATGACATGCAATTGCACGACTTTATAACGCTTGATAAAGTCCGGAAGAAAGAAGCAGGCTTCTGATTGGCTGCCGTGCCGAGTATGCAAATTTCAACAGCTGGTAGCCTATGTCTGTGTGCTCGGCGACGGTACACGTGTATTGTTTGCGCGTGAAGGCGAGGGCGTCTGAGAGGAGTTTGTTGAGCGCGCGGTCAGGACAAACCATCTATGATTTGGCGGAATTTAACACAAGTAGGTATTATTGAGCTTGAATATTTCGTTGTGTAATAATATGTTTTGAATGTTGAAAGTGATTCAATTTTTCAATAAATGTTGATTTCTTTAACTTTGCCCCTTCAATGAAAACTTATTAAAAACAATCTTGATAAATCACAGTGCATATGTTATTTTAATCTATTTCCATTTCCTCCTCCAAGTATCTGCGAAATACTGTAGTATGTAAAGGCCATATTCCTTGAGACAAATGTATAAACTGATCAGGGATATTTTTCTCATTTGAAAGACAGTTACTAAATTGGGTTGTAGTATTCTTACTCTGCTATGCGGTTTGTACATACTACATTTAAAGGACAACCGGCACCATTTTTTTTTGTTTCCCACTGACATCAGAAAAACGTTTTATAGCATCTAAAATACCCAAATCAGGCAGGCTGATATTTTTAGTTAAATGAAAAACACCAATAAAAATGATTTCAAAATGAATCCGGAAATGGCAAGTTTCAGAAGGTCCCACCCCCTTGTTCGTGACGTCATGCCAAGACGTCTTGCCTTGCTCGAGAATCAAAGCCATGGCTTCAGATTCGGAGAAGATGTTTTCTTGTTACTCATCCAGTTATGAATATGATTCAAATAGTCCTGAAGAGGAAAGCATAAATGTTTGCAATTGATTCAAGGAGTCCTCCCATATCAATTCGAGCCGTCAATGACAGCAATGTAGCACCCAGAAAATGCAGAAGATTGCGCCCAAGCTCCGTTGGAAATGGGCTGATTTGTCAGCTGGGAATTTGTGTCAGCGAATATCAAATAGTTGTCTTGGTGCAACACACAACGATTCACCATGGCGTTATTTATGTGTTTTCCTTCTAATTTCGCCATCAACACGGATCAACACGAAGTTTTCAGACCAAACAAAGTACCCAAAATGCATTGTATGTCGCTTTCTCGGTCAGGGGCGGTCCAAACGTGACGTCACATGGGGATCGTCATCAACTCAAAAACAAGACTTCATGAATATTCAGCGCAAGTCTTAAAACGTAAACTATAGCTATATGCTGTGGAATCTTTGTAAAATACGCTCAGTCGAAGTCATTTGAAGTGATTTTATAAATTATGGACATAACTTGTTCGGAGTATTTCCGGCCCAAACACTCCCTCCAAATGCTCCTGGCCCGGCCCCTCTGTCAAATTTTAGAACCCAATGCGGCCCGCGAGTCAAAAAGTTTGCCCACCCCTGCCTTCGACGCTCTACTTCCATCAGAAAAAAAGTTAATTCATAAATGATATGGGTCTGGAGTGATATGAGCTTGAAATGATGTCGGCTGTCCAAAATACAATATACAGTAAAGTCTCGTTATATCGATATTCTCGGGAGTCGGAAAAAATATCGATATAACCGGACTATCGATATATCCGATCCTGCGGCATGTAAATTTTCTCCTTGCGTTCATAGAAATAGTATCGTAATAAGAAGTACTATCGATATAACCGATATCGACATAACAAGACTTTACTGTAATACATATATATCGGTTTATACTGTATAGCGCTTTAACAACAGCTGAATCTGGAACAAAGCGTGAACATGGAAAAAAGGGAAATGATGCCCCCTTGTGGGAGAAAAAAACACATTGCCAGAGGTCTGACTAGCACTTTATCGGAACCCGACCATGAAAAAACAAAACCCTAATTAATTCGGGAATGGCACTCTATGTCATATTTTCAATTCCCGAATAAATTTGTGAATGGCAGTGAATGAGTTAAGTTCTTAGGCGTCAATGGGGATGTACAAAAAAGGAAATAGTTATGTTAAAATGAGATAAAATGACAAACTAAGTTTTCATATTTTGCTTTCGTGTAGCTATTCACGTTGCACGTTTTGTATTGCAGTTCCACAAAATTTTGCTTTCTCTTCTTCCTGAGTTCGGTCAGGCATAGCAGAGAGCAGCATATCACGCACAATCTTATTCCTCTGCCAGCACAGCAACTTTATTCGTCAGCAGATTTTTTTTGGTACATTTTGGGTAAAACTCAATCTTGAATTAGAAAATAGGATGACCACAGCATCTTAGGAGACACAACCACGCTCCTGCTTGACTACAGAACGACAATACGGTACATTTGATATCATCGATGGACCACTCCTGTACGACTGAGGGCTTCCACAGACGTATCTGGTGAGGAGTAAAGGATGAAAAGGACATTTTTTTTCGTTGTACTAAATTTTTTTGTTTTCCATTTACTATCTGTCTGTCGATGAGCTCTTCAAGGCAGTCATTTCAACCCAGTGGCTGATTTTTTTTACAGGGATAGACAAGTGTCGATCATAAAGCTCTGCAGGGACCGCATGTGGTGAGCACGTTTGCTTCACAGTTTTGTGGTTTGAGGTTTGAATATCAGCTTTAGCTTTGCGGTGTGGCATTTACAAATTCAAAATTCACCTCTCCTCGTGGGAATTTTCTGCTGGGACTTTGGCTTCCTTCCGAATATGTGAATGATTTTTCGATATGCCCCCTGTGAATGTCCGCCATGAGGACATCTATTGAATATGGATCGAAGGGGATTGATGGATCAATGAATGGATGGATTACAAGAAGGGTGTCTAAATATCCTACAGACAATGTGATAGAGAATAGACAGAATAAAAGTTCTCATATTTAAAAGTTTCAAGGTTAGTTGGCTGCCGAACACAAGGCCCACAATGGAAGCACAGAAACCTGGGGTCAATCTGAGGTGAACAGACACAGTCTGTTAAACTGTCATCTTCGTGTAGGAGATCTGGCCTTGGACATAATTTAGGACTTGGCAAAGTCCTTCACAGGAAGAGCTCATAAGCCAGGTTACAAATCTATCAGTTCAAGGACAACCTATTAAAAGTGTCTATGTTGTGTTGTTTTATGGATGTTGGTGCTTGGGACGTCCATGGGCATGGTATTCAAATTAAGAAGACTATGTTTTACTAATGTATCACTTAAATGTGCATATAATCTCAATAAATATCTTTGCAGATGGCTGCAGAAGTTGGCCATCAGTCAGTCATGAATGACAAAGTCCCCTGCCGGCAGTAAAAGACAAGCTTCCTGTGGTTGAGCCTTTGTTCATAGTGTCTGACCAAATATCTCTGACACAATGCAAGGATTCATCAACATTACAGCAACAGCGACTGTCTATTATTCATTTTTAAACAGCCATTTCGTCTGGCCCACACTTTTCCCTCACTCTCAAGACTTGTGATCGAAATTTTGTCTCGTGTTTAGACCGACAAGAGGAGAAACAGAGCGCTCGCCAAAAAGGCGGATAATAGAAATGCCCGGCCAGATCAAAGTAATGGAGCTTAACTCCCGCCTCGCTCCTAAAAGGGATAATTTGTTGGGACACGTGCAAGACGTGAGCGTAGTATCCCAGAGTGCACCCGCTGCTGTAGGCCAGCCACCACGCGGGCCCGTGCCAAGCATCTGTGCAGGGTGCCTCCTCAAAGCAAGGCTCGTATCCAGCACCCTGTCTAACGGATATGTGCATTTCAAATGAATTATCAGCCAACCCTGGCACCAATAGCACCAGCCCCCTTGAGGGATCTTTTCAGCCTGCGTGGTGTCCGAACAAATGATCTTTCTGTACAATTTCCTGCAAGCAACAAAGAGGGGGAAATGAGAAGCCAAAAGTAGGGAGAAAGAAAAGAACATGACATGCACACATAAAACAACAAAGGATTGAGAGACATGAAGAAAACAACAACAAAAAAGTTGTACGACATTAAAGCAGAAGTTGCGCATGAATGTCTGCGAGGCTTCTTCTAGGAGTTCTAATCTTTTTTTGACAAGAAGCCTACAATAAGAGATGATGAATAGCAGAGTGCAGGAAGGATGAGAGACAAGCGGGACAGCGGTTGAGCTTGCAGTCGGCAGGTGGTCCAAGACTGTGCTGGGTGATGATGAAACATGATGTAAAAACCATTCGAAATGAAGCGAGGATCACATTGCTCAAAGCCTGGATGTTGGTGAAATTCATGAGGGGGTTAAGGGGGGGGGGTCAAAACCTCCTCCTCAGGCACGTTTTTCAGAGCAGGGGGAGGAGCAAGGAGGTATGTGTGTGTGTGCGTGTGTGTGTGCGAATGTGTGTGTATCAGTCGGGGTGCCTGGACAAGCATCGATTAAAAAGACGCACACGTTAAAGAATGTACAATATGTGTGTTTGTGTGTGTGTGTTTACCTCTTTGAGCTCCTTGGCCACATCCTTAAGGTCACCCAGTATGGTCTCCAAATTGTCCACGATGGTCTTGATCTCCCTCTTCACTTGCACTTTGGACACTGCTCCTTCTGCGCCGCCGGCTGTCCCGGACATACTTGACACTTTACGGCCAGCGTATTTCCACCAGCACGCCCACCAGTGAAATCGTCTTCACGCCGCCCCGAGGACACTTTTTAGCCATGTCCACCCTCCCGTGTTGTTTTTCTCTCACTGGCGCGCCTCCATCGCACGGCAGCCGGGGCAGGACGGCTGTGGCTGCCAGGCGGCGAGCTAACGCCGTCCAATCGTGCGCATGCGCACTGGCGTGTGACCGCAAACGCTTAAGTGTAAATATTGTGTCATAATGTCTACGAGAAAATCGACTTTGATTTTTTTTGGTTCTGTGTTGCTTACACGACCGGTAAAAGCAAAAAATACATACACGAAGAGTCTTTCAAAAGAAAGTGCGTCAAATTTAACATATTGATAATAAAACGAATGTGTTACTTAAAAACACACTAAAAAGAGACGAAGAAGTAAAGCAGACATATTGATAATGCAGGAAGTTGGCGGCAAACCTTCGAACCAACCTTCTAATTCTGCAAAAATGTCAAATAGATTCCTTATCATAATACTCCCCTTCTTTCACATTTGTTGTTCCTAAGAATGTCCCCGGAAAGAAAGGCGCCGTCTGTTAAGGGCACCCCAGCCACGGTTCGGCGAGCCAGTCCGCTCCGTGTCATCGTGTCTCCATCACGGCTTCCTCGGAGAGTGTGGACAGTCAAGCATTCGGGAGAGATAGACGTTTTCCTCGCTCCTCTTTCGCCTCCCTCCTCGCTCTCTTCTTTCTACCTCATGCCCGTCGCTTACTCTCGTTGCTACTAACTGTTTCGTTTTTTTTCTTCCGTTGAAGCATCTCTGACAAAATGACGATTAATTGCGTATAAATCAGGCGTTAAAACTGACACCTAAATGGATAGTTTCAAAACTTTTCTCATTCATCTGACCGATTGCATTGACTAGAAAAATTTTGATAAGAGGGCTTTGTTTATTTAATTAATGTCTTTATTATTTTGCTTTTGACTTCAAGAGGATGGCGCTGTGAGAGTCACTGCAGGTCCTGTATTGTTTTGCTGCTGTGAAATGTACATTTCTCCATTGTGAGATAAATAAAGGCTCATCTAATTTAATCTTTATGATTTTTTTTGTGTGGATTATTTATAAGTAATTACTTAGTTTACCCCCGCGTTTGCTGGCTACCGGTTGAGGGTGTCCCCGGCCTATTGCCCAAAGACAGCTGGTATAGGTTCCAGACCCTTCCGCAACCATGTGAGGATAAAGCAGATAAGAAAATGGGTTAATTAATATTTGAATTACTTCACGTCAAAAGCAGAATCATAAAGAATCCCAAACATCAGTCAATGTTAGCACAGAAACACCACCAATAAACTGTTCTTATTGTAACAACTTGACTTTTTTACCCTTGAAAATGGTAACTTTAAATTTTTGTTGCATTTAAGGAGGAACATTGCAGTGATGCTTAGTTTATTTTCGTATGACGTGGTCCTTGATGGAAGTACATAGTATGAGAACCGCTGCTTCATTTAACCACGCACATGTCACAATCTGCACTTTTCAGTGTATCCAGGAAATGGTTAATAGCGTTGTCCTTTCTGATTGGTCACTGCAGATCCCACCCCTTCCCCATCACGGAAGTGAAACTTGTGAAAGTTCACCCTGCCTGGAAGAGAACCCAAGTGTCAAGTGGTCCATCTGACGAGGACAATACTCAGAGTACAACCGCGATGTCTTTGTCATTTGAAGGAAGAGTTGTGCTCGTCACCGGTGCAGGAGGAGGTAAAATTAACGTGCGAATATAAAAGTGCTGCACAATTGCGCGACTGTCAGCGATGCTAAATCTGCACGCCCAGTTCTATTTACATAGCTTCCCAGTGCTAACCAGCTGATCGGAATGTTTATGATGTTAAAGTGCCATATTCTGCCACCATGTCTTTTGTCTTGTCCAAGATCTTTGTTGTTTTATGTTGCTGCAACATTTCGTGTGCTACGAGAAAACAGTCCGTTACAGCTAAAACACCAGTATTTAAAAGCGAGGTTGTTGAAATTATACGAAACTAGTTCGGGAAATCCATCGAAATACGTATATTTGTTTCCAGTCTGCCACGGGGATCAAAGTCCTTGTGTGTGAAAGGGCATACGCAGCAACAGGAATTCAGACAACGCTGTGCTTGTTGATAGAGTTAGAACAAACAAACAAACATTTTATTTTTCCTGCGTGCAGGTCTTGGGAAGGAATATGCACTGGCTTTTGCTGCAAGAGGAGCCTCTGTAATAGGTAAATCAATATGAAACCGATCTGTTGTTATCCGCTTTAATGCATAAGGTTTCAGGTGACTCAATTGAGTAGCATCGGGAGAACGTATGTATATTATACAAAGGAGTATTGGAGCCACTTCATGATGAGAATTACAGCATAGGCAAAGGACCACCCCTACTATTTATTCAATTCAAAATGTCCCCTAAATATTTCTGATATATTCTCAATTGTGTGTCTCAATGTTTTAACCATCAGTTTAGAATCCCCCCCGCCTCTTAAAAGGGAAAAAATGGTCGTACTTGTATCTTAAAGCGCCACCAATTCAGGAAAAAAAATTGGAATATTCGTGGTTGCTCTGTTATTGATGTGAAGTATAACAATGTATTTTTTATTAGTGCTGGGTGATAGTGCACTTCTCACTCGCAGGTAAAAACTGCCTTCACTGTATTATGAGGAACAAAACATAATGATCCAAGAAAATGCTCAATGATAACAGAATTTGGTTATAATATAACGGGAACAAGCTTCAGATCTAAGAATATTCCCTAGAGATGCTTAACTAGATACACTGCGTGTACTGTTCGTTGTGTGTGTAGGGGGGGTTCTCTCTGATATTACAATGAAGTTTCAATAAAATACGAAAAAGGTTGTTTTTCTGTGAGAATAAAGCCTAAATGTTACAAAGAGAAAGTGATTTATGAAAATGAATTTGTAGTAATGTCGAGAGAAAGGAAAAAGTACAATTTAACCAAAAAAGTATTCCTTTGAATAACAGTGCAACATCTTATATTGCATTGAAGTGCATTACAAAACATTTTTCACCTAGCATTCTGTTTATGAACCAATAGTGAAAAATACGGCATGGGGTGAATTAGCTAAACTTTGGAAACATTTAAATGACATAATTGTTGTCTTTTTTTTCTGGTTCAATTTTTTTTGGGTTGTTTTCACCCATTGTTGATTTCAATGGGGTCTGAAAACTTGGCAACTTGGAAAAACTTGGAACTTCAGTGCATATACTGTACTGCTGTTCACAAACAGCTTTTTGTAATTAAAATGACATACATAAGGCGTCACCATAATTTATATAACTCAATTAACTAAAATATTTTTGATATGTAGGTCAAATTAAATTAAAGAAAAACAGTTTAGTTACTTTCTTTTTCCGAATGCATCATCAGCCTGGTGCCTTCAAGTACAGTGGAACCTTGGTTTTCGAACGTCTCACAGTGCGAACAAATCGGAGTCCGAACAAAAGATTCGAGAAATTCTTGCTTCGTAGTTCGAACAACAATCGGTGATCGAACGCCAATACGACGCGTGAGTGCGTACGCGAGGGTGGGGTGCATCGCTCTCTCCGTGACCAACTGTTGTCGCTTGCGGACGTGCTGCATTTTGCTCTAGCGTATAATATAGGTGTACGAAGAGTTTTAGCCCTTAATCATGCCTCCAAAGAAAGTAAGTGCTTCTAAAAGTGAAAAGGAAAAGTAGTGAGTACAACTATTGCATTTAAGAAAGAAATAAGCGCAAAATATGAAGGAGGTGTGCGAGTGTCTGATCTGGCTAGGGAATACAGCATGGCGAAATCTACGGTCAGTACGATATTAAAGAATAAGCAGGCTGTGAAATCTAGTGATGTGGCTGTGGAAATGAGAGCAAGTGTTATTGGATAGATATTTTAAGAGAAAAGAACATCCTGTAGCCGAGTCATCCGTAGCTGTCACGTTCCGAGCGAGAGTGACGGCAGCTGACTCGTCGGAACGTAGTGGAATGTTTGGGATCCCAAAGCAGGCGGCAGAGACGTTCTACTCAAGCAGGATGTTTATTCACAAATAAAAGAAAACACAGCGAGTAAGAAGGCAGGGGGTGATCCGACCCGCTTACTACGCCAAAAAGCAAATGGCACACGAGGGTGCAAAATTACGCAATCCCGGAAGATGACATCAATTTACGGGACGCAGGGAAAATACCTCGGACCGGATACACTCGCGCATCGAAGGAAGAGTCCAGGTACGGTGGCGAGGTGAGTCAATCATCCGGCGTTGGCGAGGTGATCGCGAACCGTATAAATGCCCCGTGTCTGTGATTAGAGAATTGACAGCAGGTGGAGAACGGCCGGGAGAGGCAGCCCCGCCCCCGGCTGTCAACTCGCAAGTGACAGGAGCAAAGAGATGGTTTCGGTGTTCGAACAAATCGCTTTTCGAACAGGGTCCTGGAACGAATTATGGTCGAGATCCGAGGTATCACTGTATTAGACAATATAACGTCGCTTAGCGTGACTTCCTGCTGAGTGTGAAGTCACATCCGTTCCCACGGTTCATGGCCAAGCTCCATTTGCTTTGATCAATGGTGCCATATTCTCCTGCGTTGTATTGATTGACAAGGTGATTTAGGCGCAGGCCTCTGCCATAAACGTGCAATAATAGCCGCTATCTACGAAGAACTTGCCCTTGAACTGTGTGACGAGGCTTAGCGAAATGTTCCTAATCACCGGCGGAAAACTGCACTCGTTGCCCATTTGTTGTTAATCTTTTCTTCCTCTCTCCACATTCAAGTGAATGACCTTGGGGCAGACACCAAAGGGGGCGGAAAGAGTTCTGCGGCTGCCGATAAGGTTGTGGAGGAGATAAAAGCCAAGGGAGGAAAGGCAGTGGCCAACTATGGTGAGTTTTTGGATCGGCCTCCATCTTGTCCTCCGGCTACCTTCTGTTACAAGACACTCTCGCTATCTTTATGTTTGATTATATGATTTCATTTTGAGCTGAGAAATCAATTGGAATTGGATGAATCCATTCAAGGATCGAATTGTCCCCTGGGCACATTTTAGATTGGTAATTTGATCCCGTATCAATGACTTTCTGTTGGGAAGAAGATGGATTTGGGTGAACAAAATGGAGGTCAACTAGACCTTAAGAGTTTACACCCTATTTGTTCGTATTAAGTGTTGAACCAATTGAAATGATGCATTGCAATCGATAGTAGCGGCTTATCAGGGTTGGATGGGTAATTGGATTTTGCTTGTTTGTTGTCTATTCTGTTCATGAGTATTATTGTAACTGTCAGTTTTAATAGAAAATTACTCAGCTGATTTTAAAGCTCCCCTCCCCATCTTGGCTTTGTACGCTCACAGACTCTGTGGAAGATGGAGAGAAGCTCGTTCAAGCAGCGCTGGACGCTTTTGGAAGAATAGGTGAGTAAATGTGAATCAATTGGCCAGAAGCGGCAGGGGAACAGGTGGGGATCAATAACATTAGTCATGGGTAGCATTTTTTTTTTTTTTTGGTGGATGAGTCCGTTCCTGGGTTGTGTTTGGTTCAGTTCGGGCAAACTCACTGGTGGTGTGATTGGATTGGATTAAGCCTATATTAGTCTTGCGGTGGAGAAATTTATATTTCACAGCAGCAAAGTAATGAAAGGAAGAGTACAGCAAAGGAAGAAGTAGAAAAACAAAATATAGGAGCTGCTGTAAAGGCAGCCATTCTCGTGGTGCCATCTTGAAGTCAAAACAATCAAAAAATACCTAAATAACCAATATTGTGACATAACACAACATACACAGACAGTCATTCAAGTTTAAGCACTTTCGGCACCGTCTTTGCTGTATAAAGCAGTTCTAGGTGAAAGAGGAGAGGATGAAAGCGTCCTTTTCACCAGTAGATCAGGGACGTCATGGTGGAATGTGCATATCTGCTACAAGCTAAATGTTGAAAGCAAACAAAGCGGTAGCATCCATTGACAAAAAGATTGTCTCACATCTCCTTCCCCACGTAAATCCTCTTCAATTCCAAGCCGCGACAGTTCCACATACGCATCGGCGCTCTGCACTGACACTCCTTTCTTCTCAACGCGGGCATCCATCTAGCCGCAGACTGTCCAACAGCACTGACATTTCCGTCAAATGGCACTGATATTCCTCCCAAATCAAAAACAGTGCTGGCATATTCGTGCTGTTCGCAGAGTCTCCTCCTTGATAAATTCAGTGGCCAAAAATGCTGAAAAACAATCCGTATCCGTTCCACACGACACACAAAAACTCAACGTGACAAAAGAAAATACAAAAACAACAATAACAAATAAGCAAGGCTCGCAAGAGCACTTGCTAATGGCTGCCTACTCGGACGCCATCTTGGACTTCTTTATTATACTTTTTTAAATAGCACTATTGTGAATGTTTATGTCTACAGCCCAGAGTCCTCACTTGTATACCTAAAAAAATCTCATCACGATTATGTTTTTTTAGATATCGTCGTAAACAATGCCGGGTAAGTCATTTTATGGTGAGAAAAAAACAGCTCTTTCATCAGTGGCTCCATTTACAACCATTTTCTCTCTGGAAGGATCCTTCGTGACCGCTCATTCGTCAGGACAAGCGATTTGGATTGGGGTAAGGTCATGAAATTAATTCATCCACAGTGGGTGCTCGGTTTATAGTCGTCATTGATGTGCCTTTCAGCAGTTAAACAAAACAAAAATGGTCTTTGTATTTTCACCCAGCATTTCTGTTCAACATTTTCAATCATTTCAACAGTCTTTAAACCGATCAGTTCGCTCTACCCGCAGGGGTCGGTAACCTTTTTGACTAAGCGAGCCATAAAAGTAAAATATTTAGAAGTGTTTTTCTGTGAGAGCCCCCCCCCCCCCCCCCCCCCCCCCCCCCCCACACACACACACACACACACACACACACACACGCAAACACGTGTGATTTCAACAAAATGTCAGAATGTATTATTGAAAATAACTGTGATAATACTCACCATGAATAGGAATAGTTTTCCGTTCCTCTTGATTGGTAAAAACCAGCCAATCGATCGAAATGCAAGTCAACTTGCCGGGCCCATACGCGAAGTTACTGCTAGCTAGCCTGCACACGGCTCATTAGCTTGCACGCTTGACTTCTACTGTCTCTCGCAGAAGTACAGTGGAACCTCGGTTTTCGAACGACTCACAGTTCGAACAAATCGGAGTCCGAACAAAATATTCGAGAAATTCTTGCTTCGTAGTTCGAACAACAATCGGTGTTGAAGAGCTCCCCGATGTTTTTATGGAAGGGGACTCCTTCCAATCAATAAATTTCCTTCCTCCGTCTAGCTGCGCCTTCTGCCGACTACCACAAAGGTAAAAATCCTATTCATAATTCTTTTGTTTCCGAATGTACAATTAGCCTGGGTTACATTTATGTTTATGTTATTTTTGTCTTTGCTATTTTGCTTAACATTTTCTGAGATATACATTGCTTTTTATGTGTTGGTCAGCATTTTAATGTGCAATTTCATGCATAAAATAATGTATAAAATACTGTACTAAAAAGGTAAACATTCAGGGTGTTGGAACGGATTAAAACGATTTACATTATTTGTAATGGGAAAAATGGTTTCGGTGTTCGAACAAATCAGTTTTCGAACAGGGTTCTGGAACGGATTATGGTCGAGAACCGAGGTACCACTGTATATTGATACTAACGTTAGCATGGGGCTTGTCAAAGTGCCACTGATATTCGACTCTCATTGATGGTATTGTTTCATTGCAAATTAGAATCAGAACCTTTTCTCTCCACAAAGGCGAATCCATTCAACCTGAAGTGTACGATACTCATCGGGCTTATTTAAAAGGAGCCTATTTTGACATCGACACGTCAGTATCATCCAATCAAAACTGCGCTTTCCGCCAACTGCTGCCCAAACAGGAAATGAACAGCGAAAAAGCGAGAATATGTATTTAGTATTATCGGCGAGCCAGATGCAATCATCAAAGGAGCAATATATGGCTCGAGAGCCATAGGTTCCCGACCCCTGCTCTACCGGGTTTTAAAGGACAACTGACACAATTTTTTTTGTTTCCTAACTGACATCAGAAAAAACTTTTTATAGCTTCTAAAATATCCAAAACACACAGGCTGATATTTTTAGTAAAATGCAAAACACCAATAAAAATGAGTTAGTGTCCCAAAACTGACCTGATCAAAATGACCTTGGAGATGGCGAGTTTCAGAAAGTCCTGCCTTCTTGTTCGTGACGTTATGCCAGGACGTCTTGCCTTACTCTGGAATCAAAACAATGGCATCAGATTCGGAGATGATGCTCTCTTGTTACTCATCCAGTTATGAATATGATTCAAATAGTTCTAAAGAAGAAAGCATAAATGTTTGCAGTTGATTAAAGAAGTCCTTCCGTATCAATTCGAGCCATCAAGAGTCCAATGTAGCGTCCCAGAAAATGCACAAGGTGGCGCCCAAGCTCCGTTGGAAATGGGCTGATTTGTCTGCTGGAAATATGTGTCAACTAGTATCAAATCCAGTGGTATCTCGGTTCTCGAACGCCTCACAGTTCGAACAAATCGGTGTTCGAACAACATATTCGAGATATTCTTGCTTCGGCGTTCGAACATCAATCGGTGTTCAAACGCCATTACGACGCGTGAGTGCGTCCGCGAGGGCGGGGAGCTGAGAAGCGCACGGGTGTATCGCTCTGTTCGTGACCAACTGTTGTCCCTAGCGGACGTGCTGCGTTTTGCTCTAGCGTTTAATATAGGTGTACAAAGAGTTTTAGCCCCTAATCATGCCTCCAAAGAAAGTAAGTGCTGCTCAAAGTGACAAAAGAAAAATAGTGCGTACAACTATTGCATTAAAGAAAGAAATAATCGCAAAATATGAAGGTGTGCGAGTGTCTGATCTGGCGAGGGAATACAGCATGGCGAAATCTACGATCAGTACAATATTAAAGAATAAGGAGGCTGTGAAATCTAGTGATGTGACCGTGGGAGTGAGAGCAAGTGTCATTGGATAGATATTTGAAGAGAAAAGAACATCCTGTAGCCGAGTCATCCGTAGCTGCCACGTAGTGGAATGTTTGGGATCCCAAAGCAGACACGTACTAACCAAGCAGGATGTTTATTCACAAATAAAAGAAAACACAGCGAGTAAGAAGGCAGGGGGTGATCCGACCCGCTTACTACGCCAAAAAGCAAATGGCACACAAGGATGCAAAATTACACAATCCCGGAAGATGACATAAATTTACGGGACGCAGGGAAAATACCTCGGACCGGATACACTCGCACGTCGAAGGAAGAGTCCAGGTACGGTGGCGAGGTGAGTCAATCATCCGGCATTGGTGAGGTGATCGCGAACCGTATAAATGCCCCGTGTCCGTGATTAGAGAATTGACAGCAGGTAGAGAACCCCCCCCCCCCGACTATCAACTCGCAAGTGACAGGAGCAAAGAGATGGTTTCGTGTTCGAAAAAAATCGCTTTTCGAACAGGGTCCTGGAACGAATTATGGTCGAGAACCGAGGTACCACTGTAGTAGTCTTGGTGCAACACACGATTCACCATCGTGTTATTCATGTGTTTTCCTTCTAATTTCGCCATCAACACGGATCAACACAAAGTTTTCAGACCAAACAAAGTAACCAAAATGCATTGTGTGTCACTTTCTCGGTCAGGGGCGTTCCTGACGTGACGTGACGTCACGTCAGGAATCGTCACGAACTCAAAAACAAGACTTCCTGAATATTCAGTGCAAGTCTTAAAACGTAAAATATAGCTATATGCGATGGAATCTTTGTAAAATACGCTCAGTAGAAATCATTTGAAGTGATTTTACAAATTCTGGACACAACTTGTCCAGAGGCGTCGGTTGTCCTTTAAGGTCCAGAACAATCTGCAATAAACTAGAATATGCAATACATACTTCTGAACTGATTTTCATAAAAAATATTTACTGTATTTCTGACGTCACTACTGACTTAGTATAGTTTCATGGTAGATTGCAGTACTTTGTGAGTGGTGTTTATTATTTAATGAATGAATGGCCAATTTAGGATTCCATTTTGCACTGTAGTAAATTCCCGCACACCTTTGAGTTTGTCTTTTACAACCGTTTCAAAATTGTTTCCAGACCTCATTCATAGAGTTCACCTACGAGGCTCCTTTTTGGTGACTCGCGCCGCCTGGAACCACATGAAGAACCAAAAATTTGGCAGGTAAGATATGCTCATATGTCGTGGTCCACAAGCCACCTCTTTACTAAGCACCGTCGCGACGCCGAGACAGACTCGAGCGAGTTTAGAGCCTCGGGTAGTAAAACATAAATCGTTTGCTTTATGCTGCTGAATATGGTGTGCCCATTGCTCAGTTGAATTCACGGTCTTAGGAGAAAAAAAGGAATCTGCAGAAAAGGCTCAGACAGCACATTAGATGTGGATATGCAAATCAGAGCAGCAAAAAAAGTTAATGTGGCTGTGCAGTGTTTAGAGTTGGCCCGAATAGTCCTTTAACTGAATCAGTGCTGATTCATGTTTTAAAGAAAATTCAAGGGGTCTTGATCACCAATTTTACATTACAGGATCAGTTTTTTTCCTTACTGGTTTGACCTCGTCCATCTTGTCATGTGTCATGTCCAAACGTCCCCCCCCCCCCCCCCCATTGACTCCCATGTTGATGGCTGCTATGATGCATTAACGTCACCCTAGAATCATCATGACAACTTCAGCCGCGGGCATCTACGGCAACTTTGGCCAAGCAAACTACAGCGCTGCCAAACTGGGCCTACTGGGCCTGTCCAACACGCTGGCCATTGAGGGGCGCAATTATAACATCCACTGCAACACCATCGCGCCTTTTGCTGGCTCACGACTCACCGAGTCCGTCATGCCTCCAGGTAACCACACAGTTAAAGGACAACCCACGTCACTTTTGTTTCTTAACTGACATCAGAAAAACGTTTTACAGCATCTAAAATAGCCAAAACACGCAGTATATTTTTATTCAAATGCAAAACACCAATAAAAATGACTTAAAGTGTCCAAAATCTGCAAAAAAAATTGAGCTGCAAATAGGCCATTTTCATAAAGTCCCGCCCCCAGTTTGTGACGTCACACCAAAACGTCTTGCATTGCTTGAGAATCAAAACAATGGCTTCAGATTCGGAGAATATGCTTTCTTGTTACACCTCCAGTTATGAATATGATTCAAATAGTTCTGAAGAGGAAAGCATACATGTTTGCAATCGATGAAATAATTTATTCCATGCCATTTTGAGGCAACATTGGGGAGAAACGATCACCATCACCTCCTGTGGCCACCTCCGTTTCCACAGGCTGATAAATTCCTTATATGGAGCTTGGACACCCTCTTCTGGCGACTTTTGGGTGCAACACAAGGTTTTCAGACCAAACAATACAGCAAAATACATGGACGTGATGGAAGGACTGCTACAATGTGTCTTTTTTCGGTCAGGGGGTGTTCCTTTAGTGACGTCACGTACGGACTTGTCACCAACTCAAAAACAAGACTTCCTGAATATTCAGCGCGAGTCTTAAAACGTAAATATAGCTATATGCGGTGGAATCTTATTAAAATACGCTCAGTAGAAGTCATTTGAATCCATTTTACAAATTATGGACACAACTTGTCCGGAGACGTCGGTTGTTCTTTAAGAGCAGTTGAGCTTAGAATGTGTGTTAACTCATTCACTGCCATTCTTGAATTTATTCAGGGAATTGAAAAGCATGACGCGGAGCGCCATTCCAGAATTTTTCATTTTTTCTTGCGGGGGGTGCCGATAAAACGCTGGTCAGACCTCTGGCGATGTTTTTCCCTCCCACGAGAGGGCAGCATTTGCCTTTTGTACAGCCTCCCCCATTTCAAGCTTAGATAACTCAAGACGCATATAACTTAGGAATTAACATTTTTTTCTGATGAAAGAAGAGTCTAAGGCAGTGGTTCTTAACCTTGTTGGAGGTACCGAACCCCAGCAGATTCATATGCGCATTTATCAAACCCCTCTTGATTGAAAAAAAAAATATATATATATATATATATATATCAAATTCAAGACATATTTTTTACTGCTGCACAAAATGAGCCTTGCATGAACAGCACCTTGTTCAAAGAACAAAACCAACACAATGCATAAACTTTGCTAACAAGTACAAATCGAAGAGCAGGCAGAGTGGCCCTTTCATGGAATCTAGCTCTCTTCACCTTGAATTCAGCAAGTGTTGTTTTCTTGTATTCCCCATCTCCATGCAGCTTGAAGTGTTCCTTTCGTTTTGCTGGTTCTTTCTCAACTTGGCGTTGCAAATCATGCAGATAGGACGCACACTCCCATCACGTTCCGTGATACATGAGAATCCATATTGTACATATTCATCCAACCACTTTCTTCTTTTGCCCGACATAGTTCGTATGGATAAAATATAAAAACGACTCCAACAACAGTCACACGTTGATTACTGCTAGCTACTGGCTAGCCTGTTCATTTGTTGTGAATCGGGGAAGTCTAGCAGTCTAGCTGGCCTCTCTTATTCTCTCTCTGTATTCATTTTTCTGATTTGTATATTCTGTGGCTCGTGGAATTCGAGTGACAGTGACAAAAACACAATGGCACTGGAGTGGACACATTTTTGCACATCGTCTGGCAGTGAATTAGTTAATTAAATCTATTATTATTGTTATTATTATTTATTATTATAAAAAAAATCACATTTGCACTGCCAAAGACTGTGGACCACCTTTGTAATGGCCAAAGTTTGACTGCTGCAAGGATATTTAGCCCCCGCCCCATCATTTCTCAGAAAATTAATTTGAGCTGGCTAGGCTGGTCCGTTAATACAAATCGCTGATCCATGCTCACTATGGTAACCAGAGCATTATGTCTCTTCATATTGCAAACCCATTAAATAAATTCTTTTCCAGCGCATCTATTGCATGTTGAGGTCAATCTGCTTTGAAAATCAGCAATTAGTGCTTGTTCTGACTGAGCTGCAGCCAATTTCAGCTGAGGGCAAGAGGTCCTGTGCTGGTCGCAGTCATACTTTCCCACCTATGGCCAATTTCGAATCTTCAATGAATTTATATATTTGAAACATTGGGGCAGCTGCACGACTTGAAGAAAAGCCACCAATACGTGGTAACGACCTCAGAGGTTTGTTGTAAGCACGGTGGAAGTTAAACCTTAAACCATCATGGAGGGGGAAAACGAAACATGGTGGGACTGTTTTTTTAGGTGGCACTTTGAGAAGCATCCTAGAGATGATAGATACTACATAACTGAACAAGTAGTCCTTGACAACAGTGACCACATTGAAAAATTTATTTATTTTTCCTGGTTGTGGATGACTAACTCTAAAACAATGCCAATAGTAATGTAGTTCGACAAGTCGCTGCTATTTCTGCGCACCGCTCTGCCTTAATGTGTTGTGAGCAGTGCCATAGATGATCCCCGCAGATGCGCCTTGAAACAAGGCTGTGGCATTCTCTCTTTTTGTGTGCGTTTGTTTGATTTAGATCTGGTGGCGGCGCTGAAGCCGGAGTATGTGGCTCCCATGGTGCTGTGGCTCTGTCACGAGCAATGCCCAGAAAACGGGGGACTCTTTGAGGTATTCAAAGCGAGGTCTCACTCCCATCGATAAATGAAAGATGGCACGGACATGTTCCAATGTTTTTTTTTTCGGCTGACTCATTTGCTTGCAGGTTGGCGCAGGCTGGATTGGCAAATGTGAGTCGTTATGTTTTTTTGTCCTGTCTCTTTTCATCTGGTATAAATTAGCCCCGAGCACCACCACCAGATTTATGCTTGCCGGCATATAATAAAAAAAGACCTCTTACTGTCCGTGTGTGTTTTCAGTGCGCTGGGAGAGAACTCAGGGCTGTATCACCAGACAGAGGAACCAGCCCATGACTCCCGAGGCTGTCAGGGATCATTGGGAGAAAGTTTGTGATTTTACAGACTCGACCAAGCCTACTTCAGTCGAAGGTCAGTGATTATGTGGCATGAGTGACAGACGCTGGAATGTTACAAGTTCAACTGTGGCACAAATAAAATGGTTCAATTCAGAAACATGGTACATTGATTGTAAAAGACTGTATTTTCCGGTGTATAAAGCGCATGCCCTATGAATGTTGTATTGTCCAACCTTTTCATATACAGTATAAAGCGCACCTTCAATGAATGACAAAAGGGTTTCCAAATATAAGATAATATAATAAAAAAATATATTATAAATATATAAGCACTTTCCAAATATAAGGCACACTACATTATAAGGCGCTACTATAGAGGTTAGGGTTACACACGACTACTTCTACAGGGGGAAATGGAGTCGGTGGCTGCTGTCAGTAGTTGCAAGACCTGTTGTCGCTCAATATTCACATACAGTAAAGTCTCGTTATATCGATATCGGATATATCGATAGTCCTGGTTATAGCGATACTATTTCTATGCACGCACGGAGAAAATTACATGCAAACAGGGTCGGATATATCGATAGTCCCGGTTATATCGATATTTTTTCGGACTCCCTTGAATATCGATATAACGAGACTTTACTGTATATATAAGGCGCCCCGGTGTATAAGGCGCAGGGTCAACCTTTGAAGAAAATGAAGGCTTTTGGGTGCGCCTTATACACCGGAAAATACGCTACACTTTTCCCCCCCATCCACCTCAGTCTTTGTAATGGCTGAGTTAATCTGAGTATTCCTTTTAAGCAGCGGCGATATGACAGACAAAGTCATCTTTATACATTTTCCGCTTTCACTTAAGTGATCTGAGCTTTCTCTGAGGCAAAAATGTATCAAAAGTTCATTAGGTCATTTCAAGATACAGTAAAGTCTCGTTATATCTATCGGTTATATCGATAGTACTGCTTATTACGATACTATTTCTATGAACGCAAGGAGAAAATTTACATGCCGCAGGATCGGATATATCGATAGTCCGGTTATATCGATATTTTTTCCACCTCCTGAGAATATCGATATAACGAGACTTTACTGTATATGATCAACCGCTTCATAGCAAACAACAGGATATGATCCAAAGAAAGATCTGAACTAATTCATTGCCAGATGATGTGCAAAAAATGTGCCCACTCCAGTGCCAGGGTTTTTGTCATTTTTACTCAAATTGCAGGACCCACGGAATATTGAGTTTTAGGACTACATAAACATTCAATTCAGCGTAAGAAACCTTAGACTTTCTTCTTTCATCAGAAGAAAAATATTGTAGTTAATTCCTAAGTTATACGGGTCTGGAGTTATCTGAGCTTGAAATGGGGACAGCTTTACAAAATACAAGACAATACATACTTATTGATTTATATGGGGCTTTAACAACAGCTGAAGCTGGAACAAAACTAACATGGACAAAAGGAAAATGGGCAGAATTTCCTCATGGAAGAGAAAAACATTGCCAGAGGTCTGACCAGTGCTTTATCGGCACCTCCCACAAGAAAAACCAAAACCCAAACAAATTAGGGACCTACGTCACCTTTTTCAATTCCAGAATTCGGGGAATGGCAGCGAATGAGTTAATACTATTGACAGTGGTGGAAGTGAACAGTGGAGCAGGGTATATTGATACATAAGGTATACCGTATTGATCGGCAAATTTGCTATAAAACACCATTCTCTATTATCTCAGTCCAAAAATGTCTTTAAAAAATGGATGAGATGAAGGCAGTAATCGGCATTTTTGTAGGCCGGGAAGCAGAAAAATACATACTAGGACCATTACACATTTGTCAAGTGTAAAATCGAAACCCAAACCTTTAGCTTGCCACTCATCTGTATTCCTTCTGAGTTAGCCTCCGGTAATGTGAGGCGTGCTAGAGGTCAAAAAAAGTGGAGAGGAAAAATACGTCGAGGTGAAGAGTAGTTGGAGTGAGTCACACATAATTACTGTTGTAATTATCATTTAGCGTTACTTCTCTCCACCTTCTCCGTTCCTCTCGGCTGTGCTTTGGCAACGAGGACGGCGCCGTTGAAGCGGAACGGGGGTGGCGGCCCCCAACGGGGGCTAGCCGATCTCATTAGCATGGCTTTGTGCTGCCTCCTTATTTGTAGCTTATTAGCTCACCTTGTTGCTATAACTACCTGCCAATAGACATTAGCCCCCGCCCCATTCAGCTATTGACACAATACAGACAGTTCATGATAAACAAAAGAAAATGTAAAAAAAAAATAATACATTTTTATACTAATTGAATGTACAAATAAACAATGAACGCATTTTTCTGTTTTATTTACTTCTAATTTACACTTTTGTAACACTCATTATTTTAATTAACACGCACCACAGAGGCGCGATTACGAAAATCTCCCTATTTATGATTTCTGAAACTTAACATGTGCACCAACGTTTATAGTATAGAGGCCACATTATTTCATGTGGATGATTACAGTAGCTTCAATTTAAAAAAAATGTAGCACAATAAAATTGTCAAGTACAGTTTGATTGTATTTCACTTGTAAGCGTGATGCAGTTACATGCAGCCTTTTAAATGTTTGTTTTCAAACGTTGAGGTACAATTTTTCAACTTGTGTGCATGATGTGTAAGAAAAAATATTTTAAAAAGTGTAAATATTTGAGTTAAAATTATTAAAAATGGGAGCCAATACAAAATGGTTGCTTTTTTTTGGGGTGGGGACTGGCTCATAGTAACTGATGTCTCCAAGAAACACCGCTATGCCCTAGTATTTTTCTGTGAAAATAATTTTCTACCTTTTTTTTAAGTCTTATTTGTGGGGGGAGGAAAATCTGAATTTGCAAAGGTCAGCTAAATCACGACTACCATCCCACCTCAGACACAATTTATAACATAGAAATCAGAATATGAGTCAACTAAACCCAGATTTGCCCCTCCTTTTCCTCACCTTTTTGCAGAATCTCTCCAGTCCATGGTGAGTGTACTGTCCAAGGTGGAGTCTGGACAGCAGGTTGCCGCCGGTCAGACATCTGCTCCTGCTCCATCTTCCTCCTCGGGCAGCAACCCTGTGAGTAGACTTAAGATGATAACCGAGCATTAGCGTCAACACTGACAAACACACTAAAATGATCCATTTTAAGAAGAATAAAGATGTGTTTCTCAAAATTACACTGATGCCCAATGCCTGTTGGGTTTTATAAGTTCAGCGATATAAACGAATGTGTGTGGCCAAGCACATAAATTATTCATCACTGGGGTCCAATATTTAACACAAGAGCTGAAAAGCAGCGTGTCGCCAAAGTCTGCACTCCATGGCGGTCTTAATTAAAAACTGTGAAGTCAGTGCTTTGGAGCGCTTGTCATGCGTTTGCTGGTCACTATTGTGCAGAGCGGGAGCAGTCATATTTGTCATCCTGAAAAAAAAAAAAAAAAAAAAAAGCTGAGAAGGCGCCCAGAAATGAAAACGGTTGGCCTACAGGGGTTCACAGGACGCCTGATTTGATAATTACTTTTCATGAAGGTGCCAAAAGAAATATGACACTGTAAGGAAGGAAGGGAGGCTCACGGCGTCTCTTCTCCTTGTATTAGACCGCAGCAGTGGGCCAAAAACTTCCCGCAACAACGTTCAGCTTCTCACATACACAGTGCATCCTGTACGCGCTTGGCGTGGGCATGACCACCAAAGACCCCGACCACCTCAGGTGTGTGGTGATTGCTATTTCGCTAATGTATTCAATGAAACACTCATGAACTAGATTGTCGTCTTTAGGTTCCTGTATGAAGGCCATCCAGACTTTAGCTGCCTCCCAACCTTTGGGGTCATTCCTTCCCAGGCAGCCATGATGGATGGTGGCCTGAGTTCGTTACCTGGACTCAACATTGACTTTACACAGGTGAGGAAAACACTTTGTACCACTAGCGGTATGTGAAGGAATCATTGAATTACATTTTCACAATCTTCATCCATACAAATGTAAAAAAAATATTGAAATGGGACAATTAAAAAAAAAAAACATTTGTAGCCGTCACTCAAGTCTTGAGCCAGAGGTAAAAAAAAAAGCATACCATATTTTCCGATGTATAAGGTGCATCCAAAAGCCTTGATTTCCTACAAAAGATGACCCTGTACCTTATAAGCAGGTGCGCCTTATGTGGAAAACCTTTATATATTTACATATATCTTTTTTTCAATTGAAGGTGCACACCTTATCGTCCGATGCGCCTTATATATGGAAAACATTTGAAAATACGCCATTCATTGTGGGTGCGCCTTATACACCGGAAAATACGGTAATCTTAATTATTTTCACTAAACTAAGCTCTTGTGAAGTAATGTCCGGTGCTGCTTTGAATTATTTTAGTACATTACATGTGAAAAGTATTTCAAAATGTATTTTCAAAATGTATGATTTATCCTCTGTCCACTTTTTTAACTCATTCACTGCTAGGCGAAAAGCAAAAACGTGTCCACTCCAATGCCAGGGTTTTTGTCATTTTCACTCAAATTGCAGGACCCATAGAATATTGAGTTTTAGGACTACATAAACATACAATGCTGCGTAAGAAACCTTTCATCAGAAAAAAAGTTAATTCCTAAGTTATACGGGCCTGGAGTTATCTGAGCTTGAAATAGGGGTGGCTGTCCAAAATACAATACATATATTTTGGTATAACGCTTTGGAGGGAAAAACATTGCAAGAGGTCTGACCAGCGCTTTATTGGAACCCCACCTCTCCACAGGAAAAATAAACGCAAACACATTTGGAAATGGCACTCCACGTCATGCTTTTTTTCAATTCCCGAATATATTCAGGAGTGGCAGTGAATGAGTTAATCATCATCTAACTGTGTGTCATGCATCAGGTGCTACATGGCGAGCAGTATTTAGAGATTTACAAACCTCTTCCCACTTCTGGTACGGACCACTCAACATCAAAGTTAAAACCCCCTAAAAAGAAAGTCATTTTTTTGATTAGCACATTTATTTTTATTTTGTTGCTTAAAGGACAACTGACTTCAGAGGCCACCATTGCAGACATTCTGGACAAAGGCTCCGGGGCAGTCATTCTCCTTGATGGTGAGCGAGTCGTGCGCCACGATGATCATAACTGCTACTAAAAGTCCTTTTTTTCCCCACTTCCTTCCTCAGTCAACACATACAGCGGCACCGAGTTGCTCTGCTTCAACCAGTTTTCTGTATTCGTGGTCGGCGCCGGAGGCTTCGGAGGCAAAAGAACATCGGAGAAAGCCAAAGTGTGTTAAATGTTGTGTTTTTATGACAACACAATAAGACATGAGGAATATTAATGGCGCTTCCTACTGTGTTGCATAAACCCCCGCAGGCTCTTTTGCCGCCGCCTCAGCGAGCGCCGGATGTCGTGCTGGTTGATTCCACCACCGAGGACCAGGTGAACAAGCAACAAATCAAATGTGAAAATAAGTGCCTTGTTAATGCAGATTTATCCTAAATTATGATTTCTCACACTCATCTCCATCCTCCTAGGCAGCTTTGTACCGGCTGAGTGGGGACTGGAACCCCCTCCACATTGATCCCAGTTTTGCTGCCATGGGAGGTAAGACTTGAATTCGGGCAGTAGGCTGGGGACACCCTGAACCGGTTGCCAGCCAATTACAAGGCGCACAGTGACAAACAACCATACTCGATCATACTCACACTAAGGGCCAATTTGGGGTGTTCAATAAGCACATTTTTTTTGAACGTGGGAGGAAACCGGAGTACCTGCAGAAAACCCACGCAAACTCCACACAGGGAGCCCGGAGCTGGGATTAATATGACAGCAAGTGTGAAAGTGGCTCTAGATCTCGCTTCCAAGTCATTGTCAATGGAACGGTGCAGGGGCTTTTATTTTAAATTAGTCGTACTGTTGTTTAACTCATTCACTGCCAGATGTGCAAAAATGTGTCCACTCAAATGCCAGGGTTTTTGTCATTGTCATTTGAATTCCAGGACCCACAGAATACTGTGTTTTAGGACTACATAAACATCCAATACAGCGTTAGAAACCTTGTAAGCTATTCTTTCATCAGAAAAAAATAGATAATTCCTCAATTTTATGGGTCTGGAGTTATATGAACTTGAAATAAGGGCAGCTGTCCAAAATACAATGCAATACATACATATTGGTTTATATTGTGCTTTAACAACAGCTGAAGCTGGATTAAAACGCTAACTTGGAAAAAAAAAGCAAATGCTGCCCTCTTGTGGTAAATAAAAAAATTACAGAGGCAATGGACACCGCTTTATCGGCACCCAAGCATGAAAGACAAAATCCAAACAAATTCGGGAATGGCGCTCTACGTCACATTTTCAATTCCCGAATTAATTCGTGAATGGCAGTGAATGAGTTAAAAGTTGGGGCACTCAGAGACACATTTTCAGAGATAGGCAGCAACCCCAAAAACATTGACGTGGTCGCTTACTTCAGCATTTAAGGCTAGGGCACTGCACACAAGAGACGCAACCGTTTGCACAATAATTCATTAAAAAGTCCATTTTTTGTATGTCTACTTTGAAATGTCTGGTCAGGCTTCCAGTCACCCATCCTGCACGGTTTGTGCTCGTTCGGCTTCGCTGCGAGACACGTCCTCAAGCAATTTGCTGGCAACGACCCCTCCAGATTCAAGGCCATTAAGGTTTGGAGTATTGATTTCAGTCATAATGCTGTAGGGGGTGAGACTCACAGAGTCGCGACAGTCACACTTTGATTATGATTGTATATATTTTTTCCTAGTAAAATAATACGGCCGAACTAAAGGTAATCAATCAATCTGTTTACGATGGAGTTCGTATGCAAGTCATATCATTGTAAAATTTCCCCATTGTGAGACTATTAACTCATTCACTGCTATTCACGAATATTTTAGGGAATGTAAAATATGAGCCGAATTTGTTCGGCTTTTATTTTTTCATGCTTGGGTGCCGATAAAGCACTAGCCATGGCCTCTGGCAATGTTATTTTCTTTTCCACAAGAGGGCAGCAGTTCCCTTTTTTCCATGTTAGCGCTTTGTTACAGCTCCAGCTACAGCTATTGTATTTTGTACAGCCGTCCCTATTTCAAGATCATATAACTCCAGACCCAAACAATTTAGGACTTAACTTTTTTCCTGATGAAAGAAGAGAGTATAAGGTTTCTAACGCTGTACTGAATGTTTATGTAGCCCTAAAACTCAATATTCTATGGGTCCTGGAATTCAAGTGACAATGACAAAAACCCTGGCACTTGAGTGGACACATTTTTGCACATGTGGCAGTGAATGAGTTAAATGTTTTTTTTTTATAACTGCAAAGGCTCTGACAGCATATTCTAAAAAAAACTATTTTCACTTTAACTGTCAAGCAAATTTGTAAAGTCCCTTTTCTTAAAGATTACTTGTGTACCTCCATCCCCGAAGGTCCGCTTTGTGAAGCCAGTGATACCGGGTCAGTCTCTGCAGACTGAAATGTGGAAGGAAGGCAACAGAGTTCACGTTCAGTGTAAAGTCAGTATGGATCATTTCACAGTCCAAACACTTGAATGTCAAAGTTAGCTTCTTACAGCCATTTTGTCATTTCCAGGTAAAGGAGACGGGAGCTGTGGTGCTATCGGGCGCTTATGTCGATTTACATGAACCAGCTAGCAGCTCTCCTGGTCTTTCTCAGGTGTGTATGTGTGAATTCCAAACTTTTTTTTTGTTTTTAAAGAAGGCCACAACTTCTTCTTTAGATGGTATAGAAAAACACTGTCAGTCATTTTTTGCCGCGGGCCACATTGTCGTCACGGTTTCCTATCAAGGGCCGCTATGAATTGGGGAAAGCCATTAGAATGTTCCATCCCCACCGCATATTACATATAGAGCGCACAACAAATTAATAACTAGTTTTCAAATTTAAAGTAAAAATAATGACTTATTGTGGTTTACATATGACAAATTGAAATTTCGGTTCCCACTTTAGCAAGTATCATGGCACTTGTCATGCATGATTTGCTTTCGCGGGCTGAATAAAATGTGGTGGGCCAGATTTGGCCCCCGCACCTTGACTTTGACACCTGTGTTATAGGAGAAGGCAGGGCTTCGAAGCGATCTGGTGTTCGCAGAGATCCGCCGCCGGATCCAAGAATCTGGTAACGATCTGGTCAAAAAGGTCAACGCCGTCTTCAGCTGGGAAATCACCAAAGATGGAAAGAACGTTGCGGAGTGGAGTGAGTAGACTTACCTATGCCTCCAACTCTACTGAAGTACTTCAAAAACATCAGTTTGGAAAACAGGACTTCTTCTCATCCACTAGCGATTGATCTGAAGAACGGAAGCGGCGCGCTACATCGAGGTGCCTTTAGCGGGAAGACGGACGTGACTTTCACTGCATCAGATGAAGACTTCATGGAGCTGGTGCAAGACAAACTCAACCCTCAGAAGGTACGAATGAGTTTAGTATAATAATAATAATAATAATAATAATAATATTACATTACATTTTAAGCACCCTTAAAAGCTCTCAAGGACACTTTACAGTCAGACAAGCATAGGTACTGTAATAAATAAAATACAATCACAAATAGAATGCAATAAATAAAATACAATTACAAATAGAAACGAGAGAGAGCTACACAGAAAATGCAATTTTAAATAGGTGGGTTTTGAGTATAGCTGTTCATTGACATATGTGGAGAACGAATTACCTCTTTAAAAACGTTTCTTAACACATTGGATACACCACATTATCAGGCGCATGGAATAGAAGTTACAATGAAGGCTGAGGTTGTGTTTTGCATCGACTAAATGGAGCTACGCTAAACGGAATATAATACAATACGGCCGAATTTATATCATGCTGAAGTTTTAACAAAGCCATTTACAGAACATTTAAAATACTACGTCCAGGAAGTCTGAATATTGATCCACATATAAGGTGCATCGTCCTCTCGTAAAGCGATCGAACTGTCAACTTTTGAGAAAATGTAATGTTATTAGCTTCATGTCACATAGAGGGTACAGCAAGTGCTGAAGAATGAATGACCCTCTGTGTCTTTGTGTTGTCATACAGTTATTTACATTTTTTTGTTAGTTTTTTTATACTTCAGGATGGCACCGCCAGAGTGGCTGCCTTTCCAGCAGCTCCTGTATTTAGTTTTTTCTACTTCTTTCTTTCCTTTCCTCTTCCTTTCAAAACTTTGCTGCTGTTACTCCCGGGTAGAGTGAACGCTGGCGCGAATGGGTGCCTCTGCTCACCCTCACAAAAAAAAAAGTTCTTATCCCATGACTGTAAAGTGTCTGAGTTTTGAAAGACGCATAGAAATTAAAGGTATTATTATTATATATAATCCATATTTTCTGATGTATAAGGCGCACCGGAGTATAAGACGCAACCCCCAACAAATGGTGCATTTTCAAATTTTTAAATTTTTAAGGCGCACCGCCAATGAATGTAAAAAGTCTTTCAAATATATAAAAGTTTCCCAAATATAAGGCACACCACATAAGGTGATACAGTGGAGGCTGGAGCTACGCACTACTTCTTCTACAGAGTGAAATATGGTCGGGAGAGACCTGTTGTGGCTGAATATTACTTCACATATAAGGCACACCTGCGTATAAGGCGCAGGGTCATCTTTTGAACAAAATTACATTTTTTTTTCTGTGCTCCTTATACACTAGAAAATACTGTCTATATGGATATTTTGTGGTCATAAAGCATATCATTATTATTATACTTATCCTTGAGGGAAGAAAGCTTTGGGGAAGAGATCAACTCAATATTTGTTTTTGTGAAGAACTCTAAATGCTGCTTTGATGCTTGGCAATACAGAGGCAATCTGGAGTTCCATTCTTTCAACTACAGAAAAGAAGCAAGAGAATCATTTTTTTTGTGCACGTAGCAGGCAGTCATTGAACAGCGATGCACGTTTCCTGATTGTAACCCCTTTCAAATAAAACCCCCGCCACAACAAAATAAATGGTGCTCTCCCCGCCGCTGCAGTTCAGGTGGGAGAGCTTTTAGGCCCCCTCACGTAAAGGCACCGTCAACCCACCAGTGTACTAAACTCAATGAGACTTTCAGCTGAGCTATACTTCATAAAAAAGGTTATTTTACATTCTCTTATTTTTTTATGTTCATATTTTGCAATATAGTGTTTTTTTCTGTTTTTTTTTTTACACACACAATTACAAAAATTGCCACGGGGCTTCCTTCAACAGATGATTCAATCATTGTACACAGTCATCTAAAACATACTTGGATTGGATTACCCTTTATTGCTGTGAAATTAACATTTCACAGCAGCAAAGTTATGAAAGTAAGAGGAAAGGAAGAAGTAGAAAAACAAACGCAGGAGCTGCTGTTAAGGGCAGCCATTTTTGGAGTGCAATTTTGAAGTAAAAAAACTAAATAAATAATGTGACAACAAAATCTTAAGCACTTTCTGCAACCTCTTTGTTATATGAAGCACTTCTAGATGAAAGAGAAGAGGACCAAAGCGTCCTTCTCACCAGTGGATCAGAGACATCATGGTGAAATGTGCATGTCTGCTACAAGCTAAATGCTGAAAAGAAACACGAAGCTGGAACATCCACTGACGAAAAGAAATTCTCACATCTCCTGCCCCACGTAAATCCGCTTCAATTCCAAGCCGCGGCAGTTCCACATCTGCATAAAGACTAAGTTTTCAAACAGTCAAGTCCGCCTTCAAAGTCTTATGCTTCCATGTAGCAAGCTACTCGCCTCCAAAAATAATGGAACTTTTGTCGGTGAAGTCAGTCCACAGCCCCCTTCCCCCAAGAGGCATTCGTGTACATGAGAGTGAAAGTAATCAATTTGTAAAGACTCCTTGCATTCATCATCTCACATAAAAAGCCAGTCATGCGGGTGGGGGGGGTCTCTTTCAAGACTTTAGCACTCGTAGCTAATCAATGGATGTCATTTGATACCTTTGCAGCATTTCATCAGTTACAGGCAAGCGGCGAATTTATACGCTGGTCACAACCCTTCATATTGATCATTGTGTGTTTTTCACAGGAGTCTTCCCACATCTCTCACAGTCATAGCCGGTTTATTTATTTTGTCCAAATATTCTGTGATTATGGAAGGTTGAAATGTTTTTCTCCCGTTCTCTAGGCATTCTTCTCGGGCAAGCTCAAGATTCGAGGGAACATCATGCTCGGTCAGAAGTTGGAGGTTATCCTGAAGGATCACGCCAGACTGTGAGCACCTCCTACAAGAACCGACCCACCCACCAGGAGCCATTTTTAATTGATCTTGGTCATCAACACCATATGCTTAAAACCCATCGTGAAAATCTAAATACAAAACCTTAATAGAATGGTTATAAAAATGCTCATAAGATATAGTAGTAATAAATGTGATCATGAATTAATATGAGCCTCTTGAGGACTTAATCATGATTCCCTCATCCCCAATGTCAAGTTATTTCCTGAAGGTGGTTGCCGAGTTAAAATAAGAATGGCCTGTTATCTGAGATCCATATCAATTAAGTCAGAAAATCTGTGTAATTTAACTTGTTAGTCCTCTCGGATGGATTTACTCCGATTGTCCGACCTTCACGTGCCATTAAACTGTCGTATATTGATTCCCAGGCAGATTACAAGTCTATTTTTTTTTCTAAGCACACTAAACACTGACCGAAATGGATTTGTGGAAGTGAGCTTGACAGGAACTGAACTGTACAGAAATGTTTTTTTTCTCTTCTAATCAATGCTAATGTGGACATTTAATCGTATTGTTTCTTCTTTTAATAAAACAGACTTAGTGCTTATTCTGTTCTAATGACTTCATTAATGCCATGATTAGGCAGTGGGCAGGTCTGTTTGATCTGTGATGGGGTTAGGCGTCCCAGCCACCACGAGTCTCCCTGTCTAAATGAGCATGCCACATAGACAGTAGGTTATGGTAGGGCTTGTCTACCTATGCATGTAAAGCCTGGACCCAGCAGATTGCGTGGAGGAAACCACTAGACTGGTTCAACAGGCATGAAGGTGGGCCCAGCAAAGCGTTATGGAGCGCAAGTAGGGCACAGTGAGACATGTAGAACACTGTGGTCATCCACTGCATCCCGACCCATCCCCAGTCGTCTTGACTCTGTCTTGCCACTGAATTCTGATGCGCTGGGACAAGATGCCAATGCCATGATTAAGTCATTCACTGCCAGACATGCAAAAATGTGTCAGCTGGAGTGCCAAGTTTTTTGTCATTGTTCTCCATCACACTTGTATTCCAGGAGCCACAGAATATTTAGTTTTAGGACTACATAAATATTCAATGCAGTGTAACAAACCATAGAATCAGAATCATCTTTATTGCCAAGTATGTAGAACACACAAGGAATTTGTTTCCGGTAGAACACGCTGCACTAGTATCATCAAAAAATTGCTAAGTGGCACTACACAGTTCCATTTGGGCTACTGTTGAAAGAGTTCAAAGAGTTGAAAGAGTTAATGGCTTGGGGGAAGAAGCTGTTTAAATGTCTGCTGGATTTGGTGCCCATAGATCGGTAGCGCCTGCCTGAGGGGAGTAGCTGGAAAAGGTGGTGGGCAGGGTGCGGAGGGTCCAGTAGGATTTTCCGAGCCCTAGTTTGGATTCTTGGAGTGTGCAAGTCCTCGAGATTGGGTAGGGCGGTGCCAATGAATGTAGACGTTGTTCTTTCATGAGAAAAAAAGTTAATTCCTAAATGATATGGTTCTGGAGTTATATGAGCTTGAAATGACTGCGGCTGTCCAAAACACAACGCAATACATACATATCGGTTTATATAGCGCTTGAACAACAGCTGAAGCTGGAACAAAGTGCTATCATGGAAAAAGGGAAATGTTGCCCCCTTGTGGAAAGAAAAAAAACATTGCCAGAGGCCATGGCCTCTGGCTATGGTGCACTGCAAAACGCTATCAACCCAGCTAAACAGAACACAATTCATGAGGAAAAAGGTAAAATTATAGCAGAGAAAGCACCTCAAGATGGTGAAAGAAGGCTATGTTCCTCATCAAGTGTTTAATGCTGATGATGAAACCGGCCACTCCATTCCATCAAGCCATTGACCATCTCAAAGGTAAATAAAACAACTTTATTATATAGTACAGTTTATTTCTTTAATTATAATACCATAACACATTTATGATAAATAAAATAAGGTATATTTTGTGTAGTTTTTAAGGCTTAGAAAATAAGAAAGTAGAAAATTATGTTTTATGGGGACCTGGGAACGGATTATTCTTATTTTAATAGATTCCTATGGGAAATTAATTTTTGGGATACACACTTTTTGCCTTATACACTGTGTCTGGGAACCAATTAAGTTCGTAAGCCAAGGTATCACTGTATTGTATTGGGCGGCCCGATAGTCGAGTGCTTAGCACGCTGGCTTCACAGTGCAGAGGTTGTGAGTTCAAGACCTGGTCCGGCCACCCTGTGTGGAGTTTGCATGTTCTCCCCGGGCCCGCGTGGGTTTTCTCTGGGTCCCCCGGTTTCCTCCCACATCCCAAAAACATGCAAGGCAGGCAGATTGTACATTCCAAATTATCCCAATGTGTGAGTGACTGTTTTATGTCTCTGTGTGCCCAATAATTGGCTGGCAACCAAGTCAGGGTGTCACCGAAGACGGCTGGGATAGCCTCCGCGACCCTAATGACGAATAAGCGGGACAGAAAATGGATGGATGTATTCTATTTTGTACAGCCGCCCCTATTTCAAGGTCAGATAACTCCAGTCCCATATAACTTAGGAATTAAACCTTTTTTGAGGGGTTTCTTTCTAATGCTGTATTGGATGTTTATTTAGTCCTAAAACTCAATATTGTGTCAGTCCAGCAATTTTCGTGAAAATGACAAAAAAAACTGGCGCTGGAGTGAACACATTTTTGCACATCGTCTGGCAGTGAATGAGTTAAAGAATATCAATGCGGTATTGTATTACAGCTTTAATCTGGCATGGTATGTAACTACTAGTAATATTATACCTTCATTTTAAACTACAATTATCCTTATTATGTTTGGTATTTTTTTTCCTTTTGTGTGTGGTATAATGTCATCCTCCAGGAAGTCAAAAGGAGCGCACGTTTTGTTCCTCCAGCAGCACAAACGTGCAATATCGCAACTCCTTCACATGAGCATGCACCCCCCCCAGAAGACACACAAAGCACAAAAGCAGTGTCGGAGATGTGCGCGGGTGATTAAGAAGAACTTAAAACGTTGAGAAAAGAACTAACAAAAGAATTCACTTTAATTCAAAGTATCCAGAATGAATCACTTTTCGGAGCAGAAAGTGTGCCGTTATCGGAATAAAACATCTGTACAAAATAAACATTTAAAATGTGCTCACCCACACTTCTTTTGAGCTTATTCGGTAATAATAATAACAACAGCAGCAGTAGCAGCTCCCCACCTACATCAACAAATAGGAAAATGGTGTGGGCCAATTTCAAAGGGAGAACTGTTTAAATTAAAGCTACATTTTGTGCAACAAAGAATATAGACCACTACAGCGAGTTAGTAGCCAAAGATTAAGGACACTTCATACAATTGGCAATAAACATAGATCTAGGTCGACTGTGCTGTACATGGCGTCATATTTACATTCGACTCAACTGCTTTATTGATATTTTACACGGCTCACATAAAAAGTGTGAATTGAAGGATGAATCTGATATGCAGACTTAGCTTAACGGGTTAACTTAATTTGACCTCTTAACCTTTCATCGCACATTTCCAACCCTTTGTTTCAGTCACTTTTTTGGGGGGTGAGTTGTGTATATCAGCTTATCCGTTATGTGCAAAAGAGAGATCATTTTTGATGACGTCTTACCGGCCTCGTGGGACTGAGCTTAGTTCGACGAGAGCAAACCAGAAAGGTCAAACTTGCCTTACCTCGAACCTCCCTGCAGCTACTCTAGTCTTTTTCACAGGCGGCCACAGACCTCACCCTTTTTCCCGACTTTTAACTGCAACAAATGACACAAGTGGGATTTATCTCATCTGAGGTGTGCATTGAATAAGTCAATCTTCCCATTGGGAAAAGGACACCCGGCCAGATCCAGTGTGCTTTGGATGCTTGCTTCTTGTCCAGTTTATAATCAATGCACGTCACTGGGGGGGGGGGGGGGATTCTCTTACCTCCTGCCACTGCAGACAAATCTAAACCGGGGAAAGAAAAAACATAACCCGCATTGTGGCCACTTTGAGTTTCTGACGACATCGGTAGAACACCTCCGAAGTCCTTGTCTACGAGATGAACTTGACATCACTCTTAAGGTTGCCATGGTGATGCGGTTGTCAGCTGCTGGTGGTGGTGTTATTTGTGCTGAAGCGGTTGGGAAGTATCCTCATTTTCATGGTGCCGTCGGCGCCACAGGAGAAGACGTGATTAGCCGGCCCCACTTCCACCTGCATGACCCCCGTGCCCAGGTTGCGGAAGAGCGATTGGCGTGCGTGTTCGTTGGGGAAGCAGTAGAGCAGACACTGCGTGGCCAAGTTCCACACCTGAAGTGACATGGGAGTTTTTTTTTTCATTATCTCCGTACACACCAGTCGAAATTTGTCTCTGGGATGTGATAGCCGCTAATTGGCATCCATCATGGAGCAAGTTGTTACCGTGTTGTTTTCCCCCACGCAAGGCAAGCTGATGGGAAAGCTGCTCAGTTTAAAAGTAATCATGGGAGTCATTTAATGTGATGAGCTCCTTCACAGGCACACAAGCCTGTATATGTGACTTAATTCACGTCACCTAATCTGGCCGTTTCCATACGCGCCCATCAAACGTTCTGAACTCCCATGCTGCGTTTCAATCAGCCGGCGTGCAATTAAAGACTTCATATGATAGTGGTGGTTGTGTGTGTGTGGGCGGGGAGTGCTGCTTTGAATTTGACATTTGTGTGAACCGTCAGTCAAGATGCGCTTCGTCTCATTCCTGACACTTGCTTGGACTTGCTTGGGTACACTTTAGAATTTATACTGCTTTTCTTATTTTTTTTTAAAGGAAGTCAATACGTTCTTTAACTCATTCGTTGCCATTTTCAAATTTATTTGGGTATGGCAGTGAGAAAATGTGTTTTTTTCTTGGAGCGTGCAAATAAAGAGCTGGTCAGACCTCTGGCAATGTTTTTCCCTTTCACAAGGGGGCAGCATTTGCCTTTTGTCAATTTTAGCGCTTTGTTACAGCTTCAGCTGCCCCCATTACAAGCTCAGATAACTCTAGACCCATAGAAGTTAGGAATTAACTCTTTTTCTGATGAAAGAAAACAGTCTTAGGTTTCTAACGCTGTATTGAAAGTTTATGTAGTCGGAAAAATCAATATTCTGTGGGTCATGCAATTTGAGTGAAAATGAAAAAAACCCTGGCACTGGGGTGGAGACATTTTTGCACATTGTCTGGCAGTGAATGAGTTAAAGTAATAATAATGCTCATCTGCCAGCGTACAAAATTCTTTCACCACTGTGACATGTGGGTTCTCAAAGCTATTTATGTCATTTGAATCCAAACAAATAAACTCTATATCCACACGGTTTATTAACACAGGCTGGGTAGAATCGTGTCTTCTGGCTGTCACTATATGTCAGTGCCGCAGAAAGATGGAAGAGAGGGACAATATTTCTAGTAAATAAATAATGACTCAATTAACTCATTCGCTGCCATTCCCGAATGTATTCTTTTTTTTGCAAAGGGTGCCGATAAAGCGCTGGTTAGATCTCTGGCAATGTTTTTCCCTCCCACAAGGGGCAGCATTTCCCTTTTGTCCATGTTAGCGCTTTGTCACAGCTTCAGCTGTTAAAGTGCCATATAAACCAATATGTATGAATAGCATTGTATTTTGGACTGCCGCCCCCATTTCAAGCTCAGATAACTCCAGACACATAATTTAGGAACTAAGAAACTAACTCTTTCTGATGAAAGAAAATAGTCTAATGTTTCTAACGCTGTATTTAATGTTTATGTAGTCTTAAAACTCAATATTTTGTGGGTCCTGCAATTTGAGTGAAAATGACAAAAACCCTGGCACTGGAGTGGACACATTTTTGCACATCGGCTGGCAGTGAATGAGTTACGTGAATGTTGATAATTCCTTATGGGCCACAATTATGCTGTTGCACAGTGGTTGGAAATCACTTCCAGAATGGTAAATGGGAACAATCCACGATTGACAATATTCACTCGTCAAAATCCTCCCTGGGTGGAAGTAGCATGATGTACCTTCAAGCTGCCTTCGGCGGAGCCGCTGATGAAGCAGTCCTCAGTCGGGTCCACTGCGAGCGCTTTGACGGGCGAGTCGTGGGCCTGGAAGCTCTGCCGCTGGTTTCGATGAGGGAGCTCCAGAACGCTGATCCAGCCCTTCCTCCCACCCGTTATGAGCAACTGCTGCCTGGGCGCCATTAGCAGCACGGTCGCGCCGGTCTCGTGGCAACAAAAGGCTGGAGAAAGAACAAAGGGTCCGTTCAAATCTTGAAATCATCTCCCGAGTGTTTTGCGTGCTCACCGTGTACAAGGCTGTTAATTGGAGTCACCAACGTGTCCCAAAGACACACATTCCTATGGAGAGAAACAAAGAATTATTCCTCTCTGTGGTTAAGGGAAAGCGGTTGAATAAAGTGCACAGTGGCGCCTCTAAGGTCCCCGAGATGCTTAAAAAAATAAATAAATACAACTTGAGAAAAAAAAACTAATAAACCAATGTCCCAGAAAGGACCTTAGAGGTTCCACTGAGAACAGAATTTTGTAAATGATGTTACCGGTTGTCCACGGACAGACCCGCAGTGGCAATGAGAGAGGAAGAGCCCACAAAGACAAAATCGTGAGCCGTCTTGTTGTGGCACTGGAGAGTCTGGTCCGCACACACAAACACAGAAGATGATTACAAACAGTGACAGTCATCAAGAGGCAGCGCAATCATAAACAAAATGAAAGAAAAATAGGAGTACAAGAGGAATGGGAAGGATGGAGAGCTTGGGAGGAGGAAAGGTGATGGATGAGACATCAACAGAGTAGGTTTGACCCCAGAAAAAGCCACCAAATAAATAAACAAATACAAAAATAAATACACAAATAAATAAACAAATACAAAAGAATAATAAACATTTAAATAAATATATAAACAGAAAAATAAATAAATAAAGACAAAAAACATAACAAAATAAATAAAGAAATGAACGAACAAATGAACAGAGAAGCACGTGACCTCGCCGGCTGGTTTGCAGGCATACCAGATAAGGCTTGAGGGCGGTGCCGCTTGTGTTGGTCTGCCAGAGACTCAAACCGCCATCGGCATCCACGATCCCAAACTGCACAAAAAGAACAATCGGTCTGTTTGAATCTCCTTTTTTGGTCGTTTCTTCACAGCGGGGCTCAATGTCAGCTGCACTGGGAACACCTGTTGAGTTGCGTCGCCCCCTTTAGGTAATGCACACCGCGCTTCAAACCGTTACGCTTACATAACGGTTGGAAATGTTTGCAAATTCCAGCAGCGTCTCTTTTGCTCTTTTTGGGTTGGGCTGACAGAAGAGACGGAGACGGCGTTGAGGCACCATCTGAGGACATGTTTCGCGGGAGGCGAGTGCACTCAGCTGAAGAACAATGTGCACTGAAGCCAACTCCCAGCTGTGCTTCGTGCCAACACGGAAAAGTCGAGAAATGATGTGTGAAGATGTCTTTCGGTGGCACACGCTCATATTAGGGCAAAGAACCGTGAATGGTTTTTGAACTAGGCGAAGCATCGATGGCAGCAAACGGCTGACATTGCGACCTTATTTCCTTGATGGTTGAATCGAATCCTGGTCACTCTGGAGTTGCCCGGACTTCTGAAGCAGATGATCTGCTGGGAGTGACCCCACTCGAACATCCTCACGCTGCCGTCTTGAGCCCCTGTGAGGTCTGCAGTCAAAACAAGAAAGGAAAGACGAGGATTATGTCATCTGGGAGGCCCCAGCAGACCTAACTAGTAATAACATACAGGCTTAAAAAAATAATTAAGTCTATAATTGGAATAGTTCATTGCTCTTACGACAAAAGAATCAACTTTGAGGGCTGTAACATGCCTGAAACACATTTGCAAGCAAATGAATGCTGATGGAAATGTACCATATTTTCCACACTATAAAGCGCACCTAAAAGCCTATGATTTTTTTTTTCAAAAGCTGACCATGCATTTTATAATCCACTGCACCTTATATATGGAAAACATTTTAAAATATGTCATTTATTGAAAGTGGGCCTTATAATCTGGAGTGCTTTATAGTCCGGAAAATATGGAACATATGGTACAGGGTTCCTATCACCAAGTGCAGAAAAGTTAATTGTCTGGCTGATTTAATATGATGATATTACCCTAATTTGCATTTTTGCTGTTTTTTAACACAGTCTTTTTTTTGGACGTAGGCGGGGGTTGGGGGGGTATTTTCGCTTGTTTTCCTCTCTGTTGTGAAACTTTGACAAAGGACAAAGTAATAAAAAATAGTTTAACTCATTTGCTGCCATTCCTGAATTCATTCGGTAACTGAAAAGTGTGACATTGAGCACCATTCCCAATTTTTTTTCTTGTTTTGTTTTTTTCTTGTCGGGGGACTGCCGATAAAGCGCTGGTCAGACCTCTGGCAATGTTTTTTTTCCCTTCCACGAGGGGGCAGCATTTGCCTTTTGTCAATGTTAGCGCTTTGTTACAGCCTAAGCGCTATAGAAAACCAATATGTATGTAGTGTATTGTATTTTTTACAGCCGCCCCCATTTCAACCTCAGATAACTCCAGACTTATACAACTCAATAATTAACTTTTTTTCCGATGAAAGAAGAGAGTCTAAGATTACTTATGCTGAATTTAATGTTTATGTACTCCTGAAACTCAATATTCTGTGGGTCCTGCAATTTGAGTGAAAATGACAAAAACCCTAGTGGACACATTTGTAGATCGTCTGCCAGTGAATGAGTTAATGTTCTGGCTGCAATTAATATCTTTAGTGTTGTTAGCATGAAGGAACTAAGATCAAATATTGTGTTCGTTCCTTATTTTTGGCCAATTAATCATTTAGCATGTATTTTATCCAGCTGAATATCAGACGTGAGGGTGGGGGTGCGGCAAGCATACGGTGTGAGTGGGCTGTTCTGTTAAATCAACAACATAAGGTCTATATGCAAAATATTTCCTAACAAAGCAAACAGATTGTCAATTGAAAAGCTCTCAACTCATATCGGAAAGACAGATTTGTACTTACAGTATGGCAGTGTGGGATGTGAGGTCATTCTTCTCACATTGTTGATGTTTCTCTTGATCATCTGAAGGAAGGAGGTGAAAATGAAGAGGAGGATGTAAAGATGCATGAGCCATCGCTGGTGCAGAACATTTGAGTGCCGATCGCTCAACCAGACATGCTAAGGCATTACGTGTAATGCAGGTTCCAATGAATACCTCAGCATTAGTTACACCCGCACAAATTGATAGGATCTAAAAACTGTAACCTTTTTTAAAAACAGCAAGAGGGGTAAGATATCAATCAACAAAGAAACCCAGACTATCGTCTCCATTTTTGATCAATAGGTAGAAGATCTACTCAGTTGCGTGATGTGACTGCTGACTGTTTTAAGAAGTCGTGGTTCTTACTGAGTGCAGAGAAATTCAGAGCGAGGGGGGCTCTCTGGCGAATGTGAATGAAGGTCATTCACAAACATTCGTCCCAACGAATGAAACCCAATCAATCTTTCAGCTGCTGACGGCAATGTAAACCAACAGCGGCCCTTTCTGCGCAGTGCCTGGGAATTCATCTGAGGCTTATATGACAATTTTGCAAACACGTTCAGATGATAGAATGCGATGCTGAGTGCATATTGATCATAATACAATGGACGTGACATCGCACTAAGAGAATCGGTCGAACTGACCACTGAAGCTCCCCGGCCGGTCTGATGGCCTCCTAGCCACGGCATGTTGATGGGCGTGCCAGGACTGCTGCGAGTGTACGGCGTGGTGCCATGCAGGCTGACGAAGTCATCATGTGCATGGACCACGAGGAAATCATCGGTGCCCACTCTGAGGAGACAATAACATTTAGCGTTAAAACAGCGTACAGTCAAGCTTTGCAGACCTCACGGTGCTAAGACAGCACAGAGCAGCGCTTTGTCAGTGCTGTTGGATAGTCTGCGGCTGGATGAATACATGGCTTGAGGAGCCCGTGTATGTGGAACTATCGCGGCTTGGAATTGAAGCGGATTTACATGGGTATGTATGTAGGAGATGTGAGACAATCTCTTTTCGTCTGTGGATGCAGCTTCGTGTTTGCTTTCAACGTTTAGCTTGGAGCAGTCGTGCACATTTCACTATGACGTCTCTGAGGGTGCATAAAGTGCTGAAGATTGAATGACTGTGTCTTTGTGTTGTCATATTTTGTTTTTGTTATTTTGACTTCAAGATGGGGCCGTGAGAGTGGCTGCCTTCCCAGCAGCTCATGTATTTGGTTTTTCTACTTCTTCCTTTCCTCTTCCTTCGATGAAAAGGTTTCTTCAGCCGTCATCTGTACTGACCGTCCTTACAACAGACTTCTTAGGTCGTTACCACGTAGGCTGAGTCATGCTGATGAGGTGATACCAGAGCTAATGGGACAATCAGAGACAGGCATAGTGATAATCATTAGTGATAAACAGACAGACCAAAAGAAGTAATCAGATTAGCTTCAGGGAGTAGTCCACTGCTCCCCCAACCTTAGAGCAGGGACCTACCGGTCCAGACCACCTCTGTCTATTAGGGATACACAGTATATAGGGCCACAGTTAGCAGCACAACTTTAGTTCGCTGACTAAGCTCTTTGGATGAGGAGTGAAACGTCCGACACCTCCAAAAAAGTACAGATGACGTCTGAAGTAACCTCTTCATTGATGGGCCTTTCCTGTACGAACGACTGAGATCCCACACAGACATTTTCCTCTTCCTTCCATAATTTTGCACGTCGGCTATATTGTTTGAATACAATGTCTTAAAAAGCAGATTTGACAGTAAAATGGCAGCGGGCCAGCTTTCGTCTAACAGAGAAAGGAAATCCCGATCTAACCCTTTCGCCTCAACCTCCTCTTCATCGATCCACGTCAAAATCTGTGTGGCCAAAATAGACGACACGTCCAACTCTTGAATGTCATGCGTAGAGGCCATGACTAAGCAATTACGATTTGCCTGGAAGACACACAAACGTCGGACAGAGAAGTAGAGAAGACCTGTTATTGTCCGCTATTGCGTAAGAGATCACATCATTGATTTTAGTGACGCTATACCTTGTTGATGGCAAAAGCTGTGATGATGTCTGACTCCTTGTGAATGATGCGAGCTTTCCCCCCAGGGCAGCCCAGATCTGACTCAGTCTGCACACAAACGTCAAATCAAACCAACTTTATCAAGATTTCTTCAGGGCAAATAGAAGCCATAACTTCATAAAGTATTCATTTTCTTACTACGAGGAACCATTGACCAGACAAGATAAACAAAGTGTGAATTTTTTTTCACGCTATCCAATATAAAATATAACATGCTAGCAGCAAAAAGCGTGAACCCGGGTCCTGCTTCTTTGTGTCCAATACAGTACATGCTGTCAGTGTATTCATACGCGAGTTTGTTGTGCCTTGCGGGGTTAGGAGAGGACATGTCGGGAGTGGGTGAGGAGGGGGTTTCATTTTGCCGCAGTGCTAACCTCCAGCGAGCAACATAACCGGGTTAGTGGCATGACACAGCGGGCGCGTAGTGGCCTATGAGCAATAAGTACAGGCACAACGGCAGAGGTGACTGTTATTTTGTGGTTCCACAATTATTCAACATGAGAGGCACCCTTGGAGCAGGAGATTAAATCACAGTCTTTACAGCCTCTATTCCAGAGGAATCGGCCGTGCCTCTCTCTGTCAGATGCGATAAAGTACAATTTGACTTGCAGAAATCTAAATAAGGCGGTTTGCCATTTACATGGCGCGCATTATCTCTGTGGGATGCAGATCGACTGCGACAGTGTTGGGTCCAAGAATGAGAATCTATTCAGCTTCATGCATCAGTTCTCTCAAATGGTGAGACAATGAGCCCCGTACTAAGGCGCGAGAGCCAAAACACGGTGCGTTTACTACATCGGCCTATGGGACAACGTAGGTTTATGCTTCACTTGAATAAAAAAGGAGAGATGCGTTTGAAAACACAGGGTGCGGTTTTGGGGTGAAAATGCATGTGGTCTAATTCTGTCATTGTAATAAGATGACCATGCCATTGTGACTTTTTGATTTTAAAATAAAAAAATAGGCAATGTAATGTTCATGCCAGTAAATTTTCATTGACCAGCCACCCACACTGCTGCACTGTAATATGGTTGAATTCGTTTAACAGTATAAAGGGACACAAGTTTGCCGGTAAATTTACATTTTTCCCCTTCTGCCGGTCAACTAATCTTCTCTAACGCTTGTTTTCATTGTGCACAAAGAGAACAACTGTGAGGCAGCTCTCAAAATGACCTTTTTTGCATAGGAGCACAAACTGCTTTTGCACTAAATAATGTAAATTATTTACTCTTTGTAATAGTAAACTGCCTCATATTCTGGGAATCATTGTGTAGTACAATAGCAATATACAGGGTGCCCCAAAAATATGCGTACCCATGAACATTTCAATTGTGGCTTTGATTAAAAAGCTATTTATCTCAAATTACAACCACACATTATTCAGTTTATGGAAGACAAATGTCCACCATTTTGTTGCAAGCAAACCTGTGCTCGTCTGACAAAGTTGTCAATCACTTTTACACACTACGCTTTTGGGAGAAAACATTGCTGCAGTGAGGGACTCAGTAGGACACATCTTTTTTGGTCACCGTCCCGAAAGAGCAGTGTGTAATAGTGATTGACAACTTTGTCAGACTAGTACAGGTTTGCTTGCAACGAAATGGTGGACATTTGGAACACATCTTGGGAAAGCCATACACTGACTAAAAATTTACAGAAATAGCTGAAACTCTGGTGAATGGTCTTCCATAAACTGAATAATGTGTGGTTGGAATTTGAAATAAATAAATTTTAAATCAAAGCCACAATTGAAAAGTTCATGGGTGCGCATCTTTTTGGGTATAACAAATTAAAAGATACAAAAATGGCAAAAAAATTCTCCTGTGACTGAAAAGTGACCTTGAGAGTATTGAAAGGCATTTATAAATGAAATGTATTATTATTATTATTATTATTATTATAACAAATGGCGGACACTTCATCTGACTACTACACTTCAATTGTTTCTGAAATGTGTACAGTATGCCAGAGCATTATGTAACGTGGTTCAAGCGTTTCCATGAAGTGAATGATTCACACTTTGTGCATTTAAAAGAAAAAAAGGCATGTAAACACTTTACCGATAATTGCTCCCACTTCATGAGTTATTTTCTTGCCGTTATATAAACTGCCATAATAGATGTTTTTTTTGTCAATGTAAAAAAGATTTGTCTTTATGTTGCCATTTGTCCACTGACATGCCACATACTTTATTTCCCATACCGAATACTGTACATATTTAGACACAATAACAACACATTTACCGTATTTTCCGGAGTCTAAGGCGCACCCGCAATGAATGGTGTATTTTCAAACTTTTTTCATATGTTAGGCACATCAAACTATAAACCTCACTTTCAATTCATCACATGTTTTTTTTTTTCATTTTAGGGTGCTACAGTAGAGGCTTCCGTTTTATATATCCCAGCGTGGACACCGCACTACTTCTACAAGGGGAAACAAAGTCGGTGGATGCTGACAGTACTACTGTGCATAAAAGGCGCACTGGCGTATAAGGCACAGGGTCATCTTTTGAAGAAAATCAAGGCTTTTGGGTGCTCCTTAAACACCGGAACATACAGTACTGTATATGACATCAGTACCTGATGGTTTCCTGTTTCGTCCGTCCCTGAATATTTCATATCAGTCTGGTCTTCAAGCAACTTTAATGATTTGGCAGGTAAGACAACACAAAGCGCACATACACACGCACACACAAACACACGACATAAAGAAAGCAGGTAGTGGCCCATGCATACAAACACAAAGAGAAAGTGAATTATTGTGAAGTTAATCAGACAGACAGCAATTACTTGAATGAAATGAACACATCATCATGCAGATGGCGGCAGTAACAAAACATTTCGTCATGCATAGCTAAACAAAGCAAAAGAAAGGATTTCATCAAGTGTAATCATGACTCGTGTGGTCGTATAAAGATGTGATTCCAATTCTGCATGAGCAAAGCGGTGTTATTTGGTGACATTTGAATGTGGTAGGTGTGCTACGTTCATGCGTGATTAAGTGCAATGACGTGTTAAATATGGAGTACCTCGCCAGCGTCATTTTTCTGGGTGAAGATGTTTTTAATGAATGTCTCCTGCACTTCATCTTGCTTCACTAAGAACTGCCAAAGGCGCTTGACAGGAAGTGCCGAATGGCGGCTAGTCCTGGAAACCCCCCCAAAACCCCAAAAAATACGAATAATGTGTCAGCTGCATGCAGCTCACTCAAGAAAAATTAAAAGATTGGGAAAAAATATATATAATTATTGTCATTTTATGACACTGTTGGCAACTAGGAAGAAATATTTAAGCTTGTGTTTGAAGCATAACACATCTATAGGGCAAATTATTTCCTCAGGGACCGTAATAACATGACATTAACTCATTCACTGCCAGACATGCAAAAATGTGTCTATTCCAGTGCCAGGTTTTTTTTCATTTTCACTCAAATTCCAGGACCCACAGAATATTGAGTTTTAGGACTACATAAAGGTTCAATGCAGCGTAAGCAAGCATAGACTCTCTTCTTTGATCAGAAAAAAAATAATAATTTCTACATTATATTGGTCTGGAGTTATCTGAGCTTGAAATGGGGGCAGCTGTACAAAATACAATACATACATATTGATTTATATAGCGCTTTAACAACAGCTAAAGCTGGAACAAAGTACTAACAGGATGAGAGGTCCGACCAGCGCTTCCTGTATGGAAAACCAAAACCGGAACAAATGCAGCAATGGCGCTCCACGTCATATTTTCAATTTCCAAATAAATTGGGGAATGGCAGTGAATGAGTTAAAAACAAATGTCAATTTAACAAAATGAACAGAATTTTTATTTCAAATACTCACATGAGGAATGTACAATGTCTTCTACAGAATCTATGAACAGTAATGCCCAGTTGCAGGATTACCTGAATGGGGTATTGGACGGTTCAAACAGCGCCTTATGCCTGAGTAGAGCAGGGCCTGGTGTGACGGCTTCCTCCTGGAAGTGTGTAGTGATGTACTTTGATGGAGGGCCTCCAAAGAGTTCCAGTCTTTTCTGCAGCACCTGCTCCCAGCGCTGCAGCGTCTTCAGGACACTGTGACACAGCGGGGAGGCACCGGGCAGGTCTGTGCGAAGTGAGATTAAAAACAAGACAAAGGATGACAATACAGCGACACTGCAAGTTGCTGGATGCCTGCGCGCATAACGTTTAAGTACTGACCCAAAAGATCATATCCTGCCATGGGGTAGAAGGACTTCAGGTTGACGAGCACCAACTGAACCATTGCCAAGCGCATTAAACACCAACTGGAAGTAGAAGACCAATGCTGTATAAATAGATATGCTGGATATAATTATTTACAGTGGCCCGGCATGACTGTGATAAAAACGAAGGCTATAATATTTAGAGACAAGCCTGCTTTTCAAGTCCATAGACAGAAAAAAAGGATAGTCAAAGCTTGGTTTATGTTAGCAGTAATATCCACCTGTATGAATTGTAGTTAGTGTGCTCTTTCTGAGGCGAGTTGGGGTCAAATATATTATCATAGTCATCCTCCTCCTCCTCTTCATCTTCACTGCCTTGGCTCTCTTCTGAGTCGTATTGAACTCTGTTTTCTGAGGGTGGCAGGAGTGGCTAGTGAAGCAATAGAACACACACAAAAAAAATAATGAATATAAGCCTTGTAGGAAAACAACATTGGAGATTTTTGAAAAGTAATCGTCAAGGTTACTTTAGCAATGAAGTAATCCCAAATGCTGAGTTCGGGTGGGACAAAACATTCTTTGAAAATGGAAGCGGCTTCGTGATCCACCACAGGTTGGAGCTTGGGGCTGGAGGGGGGCTCCTTCTCTATACTGGATTCTTCCTTCGATCCACTGCGTGACGACAGTAGCCGGAACCGTCTGGGTTTTTTATCAGAGATGTCTGTGCCCGGTGAAGCTGTGGATTTAACAAGGACATGTTTAAAAGTAGCGATCTCTCTCACACAAAGCAAAATGAAACGAGATCCAGGTTTTGTATGAAATAATTGAAGAAAATGTATTGGTTGTGATTCACACTGTCAGTGAGCATTTTTTTAACAATAATTACCGTATTTTCCAGGGTATAAGGCGCACCGGAGTATAAGGTGCACCCCCAATGCATGCTGCATTTTCAAACTTTTTTCATATATAAGACGCACTGGACTATAAGGTGCACCTTCAATGAATTAAAAACATTTTCCAAATATTATATATAAATATATAAAAGTTTTGCATATACATGTATAAGGCACACCATATTTTAAGGCGCTACAGTAGAGGTTTGGGTTACACACTACTTCTTCTACAGGGGGAAATTGAGTCGGTGGATGCTGACGGTAGTTGTGAGACCTGTTGTGGCTGAATATTACTTAACATATAAGGCATATCAGGGTCATCTTTTTAATAAAAATCAAGGGTTTTGTGTGCGCCTTATATACCGGAAAATACGGTACTGTTGGCTTTGGTTTGCACTGCAGATCTGAGCTCATATTGTGACATGTGTTTAACGGCGTTAACTTTTGGATGGATTGTGCCGGCTACACTTTCGGCATTTCATCTTATTAGTTTAGGACAAAGTGGATTTTATCTTGATAGCAAAATCACTGAACAGTAGTATAACAGACAACAACTACAGTAAAAGGCCCAGTAAAGTTACACTGCAAGGACATGAACTAAATAACACTCTCAGCAAGTCTGTTAACATCTTACAACATCCAAAAGACAAGAACTAATTCCCCCACAGTCGATTAAAATTGGCCAAATTTGTTCCGCATTGGCACAAACTCAATCAAATCAAATTGAATTCTCGTCACTTACCTGGCGGGGGAGTTTTTGCTGGACTGCTTGCTTTCTCAATGACGGGAGTTCGCGCACCTCCCCCGAACACCGTCACCCAGAGGTTGCTACTGAGAGGGTGGGCCATGATGCGAAAGAGCTCGTTGCTTGAGTGAGTGGCCATGCCGTGGGCAAAGAGGCTGAGGTAAACGGCGGTCAGGATCTCGCAGAGCAACACGGCCAGGCCCGGATGACTCTCATCACCCGCTGAGCTTAACAGACGGATCATTGAGGCGATACCTGGAGAGTGGCGTAGTGAGGGACCAAAGCAGGAGGGAAAGGCAAAGTTAGGAAAGTCAGACTTTTGGAAATAGCAAGGGTTTTATCAGAGTTCGATTTGGTCCGACATGTGGGCAAAATCGATGAAAAGGTTTATTCAGCAGTCATCTGTACTTCTTTGAAGGTACTGGCCTGATGACTGGCCAGTCATAGACCATAATCAGTCAGGACAATAGAAGTCAGGACAAAATCAGTGTAGACTCTGGAAATAGTCCTCTGCTACCCCCTAACCTTACAGCAGGGACCTATCATAGCAGAGGTCTGGCACCGCCCCCTCTGGACAGTATATATATATATATATATATATATCTATATAGATCTCCAGAGATACCAGCAAAAATTAGTTCGCTGACGAAGCCTATTGGATGAGAAGCGAAACGTCTGTCGCCTTCAAAGTAGTACAGATGACGGCTGAAGAAAAGCACTTCATCGATGGACCACTCGTGTAAGACAGAGCTTACACAGACAGATGTGGGCAAAACCATTGTATGTGTGTATATACCGTATTTTCTGCACTACAGGGCGCACCTAAAAGAAAATATTTTTTTCAAAAGCCGACCATTCACCTCATAATCTGGTGTGCCTTATGTATGGAAAATGTTTTAATATACAGTAGGTCATTCATTGAATGTGCCCCTAATAATGCGGTGTACCTTATGTATGAAAAAGGTTTTTAAATATGTCATTCGTTGAACGTGTGCCTTATTTATTAATCTATGTACAGTATTTATTATTCATGGTGTACCTTCTTTTGTATACTCCGATAGTAATCCAAACATTGTACTGTGGAATCTGTGAGTGCATTTGGCTTTGCCCATAAAAAAGCACAGTTTCGTCTGGTGAGTGACGTCGGTGCCAATGGATGACAGGCGAGCTAATCTGCAAAGTAAGCCTATATTAACCCAATGACAGGTTCACATAAACGAAGAGCTGAATTCACATTGTGAGATGGCTAAATGAATATGCTACCATTGTTGTGTATTTTTCTTGAAACAGGTTAGCCCTCCTGTATTATTATCTGCAATTCAGTGAATATGATCCTCTGACAATGAATTGGAGAAATCCCATTTATGTTTATCATGGTTATTACCTGGCCACTGTGCAGGAGAAGTATTTGGCTGAACGGAGCCATCTGTGCTGGGAATTCTTGCTTGTTGCTTCTGAGAGAGCAAAATGCTCTGATACACCATTCCTGTGAAGTTGTTCATGTGACTGCGGAAGAACAAGTACAATATGTGAAGAAGTAGCTATGTGTTTGCATTGTAATTAGCTCTGACAATAAAAATTATTTTAATAATAAACAATTTTCTGATTATTTTCACAACACTCATCTGGCTGGTAACATATGAGAAAATGACAAAAAAAGTGTCCTTGAAAGTTTTGAAAGGCGCTTAGAAATTAAATGTATTATTATTACTATTAAAAGCAGATGTTTTGGAAATCAGTTTGCTATCGGGAATGATGACAGCAATCTGAGAATATTTATTGTTGGCAGCCTGAAACTCAAAGGATTCAGACAATTTTAGGTTTACCTGAACACTAAAAGTCACTCTTATTTTGATGACAGATTAGTTGTTGCACCTCTTATGCTTTTTCAGTTTGGTAATTCAATTGGCTGGGCTTGCTTTTCCGGGTTGCTATATGGATTCTGCTGTTTTTGTATGAATACTGTACTCCACGTCTGTTGGTAAAATTACCATGACACTGACATTATGGTATCAGCCAGACATGACTAACAGGTGGAGTAGCGGCATTGACAGCCATGTGGAGATAATTTCATTTTTAATTTGTATTGAATGTTTTTATGTAGTCCTAAAACACAATATTCTGTGGGTCCTGGAATTTGAATGAAAATGACAAATTGGACACATATTTACACATGTCTGGCCGTGAATGAGTTAAGCCAACTGTGGATCAGATCATTTTTGGAGTGATTTTGCTGCACCGATTGAAAAGGGGATGAATGATGTTGCATATGCCACTTTCCTTTATCTTTAGGCCAAAGCTTATAATGTGACAAACTGACAATTTTTTAAAAAATGACAAATTTTGGCTCAATCTTTGCGTAAGGTTAACTGGTTGATCCAGCAGTGCATGTAGCTCAAGTACAGTGAATGAGCTTTCTGAGCATTTTGAAAATGTCTTAAAGCGAAGCGTAATTTTGATCTAACCTTTAATTTTCCACCATACTTGACTCTGACATAACCCCCTTAATGACACCAGGCCCACTGTCTTACCTCACATTTGGCGAAAGAGTTATTGGGGCGGAATGAAGAGAAATAAGGGGCATTGCAAAATAAATAAAGCGGTGATGCACACATGCAGTCAAATCAGACACAACAAATGAGAGGAGTTCGTCTCCTGGTTTTAAGAATGCAGGAGTGTGACTTTTGAGGCTTAAAAATGATGTTAAAAAATGTTAATGGTGCTTTTGGGGCTGCTATTTGATGGTCTTATTTTAAATTTTATTTAGATTTGTGGCAGATGGAGGAGCATTGTTTATTTCCCACGACGGTCTGTAATGTTACCCAATCATTTTGATCACAGTGCAGTCAAATGCTAAACTTAGAACTGTGTCTTTCTTTGAAATGTTTGACATTTGGGCTTTCATCGTTGTGTTTGTGAGTTTATGTCATGTTTCTTGATGTCTTACAGACGAAATTTTACTTATGCTTGACGAGGCTCGGTATTCTTAATGCTGGAAGCTCAGTGAGCCTGGAGAGATTTTGGAAGATAAGAGAAGACTCATTATTATTTGAATTGCAGCTCTGCAACTGGTGCTATGCTTGAAACTTTGTAATTAATTAAGGACTTCTTTTTCCCCTTTCCTTTTTATGTCCTTCATTCTGCCATAGAGTTTACACACACACACGCACTATCTATGGCATGCAATAAATGCAATTGGGACCTGAAGTGCCAAACTAAATCGTAGGTCTATTTCTCATTTAACATCATCTTAGTAAAGGTAACATGTATTAAAAAAATGTCCTCGCCTCAGAGGTTGGATGAATCTACTGTCTGTGTCTCTTAAAGGACAACCGATGTCTCCAGACAAGTTGTGTCCATAATTTGTAAAATGGCTTCAAATGACTTCTACTGAGCGTATTTTACAAAGATTCCACCGCATAAAGCTATATTTTACGTTTTAAGACTCGCGCTGAATACTCAGGAAGTCTTGTTTTTGAGTCCGTACGTGACGTCATGAAAGGACCGCCCCCCGACCGTAAAAAAAGATGCATTGTAGCGTCCTTCCATCACGTCAATGTATTTTGCTGTACATGTTTGGTCTGAGAACCGTGTTGCACCCAAAAGCCGCCAGAAGAGGGAGTCCAAGCTCCATGGAAGGAATTTATCAACCTCTGGAAACAGGCTGATTAATTCATCATAGGAGCTTGGACGCCATTTTCTGCCACTTTTTGGGTGATACATTTCCCCCCAATGTTGCCTCAAAATGGCACGGAATAAATTCTTTAATCGATTGCAAACATGTATGCTTTCCTCTTCAGAACTATTTTCATAACTGGATGTGTAACAAGAAAGCATATTCTCAGAATCTGAAGCGATTGTTTTGATTCACAAGCAATGCAAGACGTCTTGGCGTGACGTTACGAACTGGGGGCAGGACTTTCTGAAAATGCCCAATTCGCAGCTCATTTTTTTGCAGATTTTGGACACTTTAAGTCATTTTTATTGGTGTTTTACATTTGACTAAAAATATCATACTGCATGTTTTGGGTATTTTAGATGCTATAAAACGTTTTTCCGGTGTCAGTTAAAAAACAAAAAAGTGACGTCGGTTGTCCTTTAAAGTGTCCAAAATCTTCATGTTTGCAATCGATTAAATAATTTATTTGTGCCATTTTGAGGCAACATTGGGGGAAAATCTCTCACCCAAAAAAAAGAGGCATAAAATGGCAACCTCCTGTGGCCACCTCCGTTTCCACAGGCTGATAAATTCCTTATATGGCGCTTGGGCGCCCTCTTCTGGCCTTCCGGCGGCTTTTGGGTGCAACACGAGGTCCCCAGACAACACAAGTACAGCAAAATACATTGACGTGATGGAAGGACCGCTACAAAGCGTCTTTTTTACGGTCAAGGGAGGTCCTTTAGTGACGTCACGTACGGACTCGTCACCAACTCAAAAACAAGACTTCCTGAATATTCAGCGTGAGTCTTAAAACGTAAAATATAGCTATATGCGGTGGAATCTTTGTAAAATACGCTCAGTAGAAGTCATTTGAAGCCATTTTACAAATTATGGACACAACTTGTCCGGAGACGTCGGTTGTCCTTTAAGTCATTTTTATTGGTGTTTTGCATTTGAATAAAAATATCATACTGCGTGTTTTGGGTATTTTAGATGCTAGAAAACATTTTTCTGATGTCAGTTAGGAAACAAAAAAGTGACGTCGGTTGTCCTTTAAGCGTGAGAGAACGAGACTTGGAAATTGAGCGAATTTTTTAAAATGTATTGCATGCTTGGTCTTGACCATATTGTTTCGTGACTCTGCTGTCGTGGTAACAGTGCACCTTATTTTCATATTTGAAAAAGATACATTTCTGTCAAATGTAACAAAACATGCCCATTTTGTGGTGTTTCATTCTAAACACTGGGAAAGCATGTTGTTAAAAGAGTACAAACAGTTGATCAAAGATGCCTGAGATGCCAGAGCCTGGTAGATATACTGAACGCAAAAGGGCACATTTTACTTCAAAGTGTAACTTGCTAAGTGAGTAAAAAGAAATACAAAATTCAATATTGAGAAGATAAAAGCTACAAAATAAAAACTGTGAACCTTGGTATTAGTTAGACTATATTGCTGCCTCAGCAGAGTTCATAAAACTTTTTGCAAAGCATAATTAAAGTATCTCCACATATCTGACATGACCCCTAATCCATCTGCCTGGAAGTTAAATGCCAGGCAAGGAAACCGCTCTCAGTGTTTCAGTCGTATTGACATTTCTTCTTGAATCCAAGTACAACAACTGAAGTACAGTATTGGTTCATCCTTACATTTGGCAACAAGCTGTTCATTATACTTATATATAAAATCAGATTTGTCCGAAACTGATGCCTCTTAATTTACCCAAGCTCTGAAAGCATGTCACATGCTTGACAGCAAGAAAAACAACAAGTTGTTTCCATATGTGATATGTAAGCATTAAAAGTCGCGAAAAGTCGTGAACAACAACCAGTGGTACACATCTACTCCAAGTGTTAAAATAACGAATATGTAATAATGTTAAATAATAAAAAGTTACTTCATAAAAGTCCCCTGTGTAGTTATTACAGGTTTTATATTGTTCAGATAACCTTGGTTCAGATTATTTGTTTTTTTTCATTACTGTACTCCCGATGACAAACATATTGTCCTAAAACAGACGGCAATAATTTGAGCCTACCTAGAGTGTCCGTCACATAGACACTGATATATACAGGCAGACAAGGATGCAGCCAAAGTGTGCATTACATATATCTGAAAAGATATAACAGAAAAGGTGTTTAAAAAATGTAATCTAGACTGCTGTATTAAATAGGAAAAAAAATACCTCATTGTTAACAATATCTGGATGTGGAGGAGAGTTGAGCGCATTAATGGTCTGGAGGATGTCATGTGTTAGATTGGTCAGGTAGACAATGGGATTAGCCACCACGGTCTTCACGTTAGCTGTACAAGCCATCAGGAGCGGGAATGAAGTCTGCTGTGAGCATGTCGCCGCAGCTGGTGCGCTGCAGTTGTCCTGTTTGAAGATTACACCGCAAGTGTCAAAGCACGTCAGGGAATGCATTATGTTGTCTCTGCACCTTTTTTAACTCAGTCAAACAAAAGCAAGTTGCTAAAATAAGAAACACCGTAAATTATGCCATGTTAAAAAAACACATTCTACTCAGCCTGACATCTAAATTGAACGAATACCCCAAATCTGAAAAAAAAATATTAGAACCACACATTGACTAAATATCTCCTGCATACATTGTAGCCCTGAAACTGAGTGGAAACCACTGTGCCCCACCTTTCAACAAATTTCATTGAGGATAGAGTCTAGCTTAGCCATGTCCCAAAATAAATGGGTAAACGAATGGAAATGCATGGCCGGATATATTGCAATGACCTGGTGTGATTCTTGAAGCAGTAAAATGAGCTCCATGCGAACAGAAGCCAGTCCTCCACCGTGGGAGCCGTACAGGCTGCAGTAGCTCAAAAACATCCTCAGTAAGGGCTGGTTACTCTTCAGCCAGTGTCTCCTGCTCCTTTGCCTGTCACTGGAAGGGCTTGGAGGCTGAAAACATGACACATTTAGTTCAAAACAGATACTAAGACACTCGTGTGGTAGGAAGATACAGTAAGATATATGCACCTTCTCGAAAGCGTTTTAACATCATATGTGGTATCAACACTAAAATAAACAGTTTTACCAAAGTGGTGAGTGAATTCAACAAATATGTTTGGGCACGATAATTATTCTGGTGAAATTGGATCGACTTAAAATTCAACTTTGCTTACATTTTGTGTGTGAATGCTAACAAATTGGCAAATAATTAATGAAAAGAGCATGTTCATGCAACGTGCATACTTTGTAAAGTGTGCTCAAAGTGACACCATGGTGGCATTTTCAAAAAATAATTCATGAACACGTAAGTGAGCCAGAACAAGCAAGAGATGCCACACCAACCATTTCATTTTCCCTCAGCCCAGCGATATGTGCATCTTCTAAGGTAGACATCTCTGGAAGACATGGCTTGTAACTGCAACATTCCTGGAGAGTCACCACCTGTAAAGGAGATCAGATGAAGGTCCGGCTGCAAGTTGGCAGAAAAGTCTACAAATCCCCCTGTTTGTAGACTTGGTTTACAATGATTCCAACACACGAGTTTTTGAGGTGAGCAATAGAACTTGTTTGTGCAGTGGCTTGCTCGATTACCGCAGTACTCACTGTTATTTTGTAAAAATATTTACTGCACTGCTTTAGTAGACTATGATGATTATCAAGTCTTTTTACATTGGTGCCATTAGAACGAAACCCAACACAATTACCTCTCTTTCCAGCCACTGGTATAGCTGGGAACGCAGTTTTCCTCCATCCAATTCATAACCGGTTGAAAGTGTTCTCAGCTCATTGGTCAAAATCTTTAAGCAGGCAGTAAACTTGAGCTGCGCAGCAAAGACATCATCAGGAGGGTCGATAAAGTCACCGCTGTCTTCACTGCTCTCGCTGATCAGCGCCTCCATTGCAGGCAACACGCCATCATGCATGTCATGGTACACGTTGCTGTTGTGAACAGTTCTACCACCTTTCCCGCTCTTACTTTCCTCCTCATCATCATCATCGGTATCATCTTTATCATCTCTGTCGCTGTCCCACTTCAACTCCAGGGGCTCATCTGGATGAGGCACTGATGGCTGGCTCCAGTCAAAACTCAAGACTGAATCCGACCGACTATTTGATAAACTGCCACCGCCTGACTCATAGCCATTCAGCGCAGGCTCAGACCAGTCTTGGTCTGAAGTTGGACCGTTCTTACTTGCGGCGCTGGGCTCGGGGGACTCCTGGTGGAGTTTGGAACTTTTGCGGATTTTAGGCATCTTAGACAGGACTTCCAGCGCTAGCATTGGGCAGCCTGCTTGGAGGTGAGCATACGCGGCGGTGAAAAAGAGCCTTCTCTCATCTAGGCTAATAGAATCAGCCCTGCGACCCTCGGCAGTCAGGCTGACTTTGGCCTTGTCAGAAGAGCCGAAATGGCGACGGAGGAGGAGCGGGTGGGTACAGAGGAAGGTGTAGAAGTTGAAAACCTCGCCGTTGCTTGAGGATGCGGAATCTGTTAAGGACACATGACACATGAACTTTCCTCTTCGGTCAATGTCAAAAACATCAGTAAGGCATTAGCGTGATACACAGCTCACAGTCTTTTCACCAAAGCAGTAAAAGACAAATTATGCTGTAAAATCCCAAAAGGACATCCCATTACTCATGAAGTCTCAGAGCCTTTGTCACACCACTGATGTTAAAATGAACTGTGATAATTTATAAAAGGTGTAGCAGAGGATTCCGACCTGGGACCAAGGCAGTTCATATGTCTGTCTGGTTCAAATCATCTTTTAAAATACTGTATCTTTCATAAGTTCACTGACTCAAATGTTTTCAGTATCTGAAAGGCACATTATGTCACAGTTGGGAAATATCAGAAAGGATTTGTCAAGTCATTCTCATTTTCCATTCATAGATCACATACTGGACAATTTACTCGCCTGTTCTCAATATTTCCACCAATATGGGTTCCTATTAATTTCATTTGCTTATTTTCTCATTTGATTATCCCCAAATTAGTCAATCATCAAATTTATTTGAAAAGTCAATCACCCGAGAATCACATCGCCGACATACCGGTATCGCTGGTCCCTGATTTTGCTTTACTGGGAGTCTGCTCTAGCAAAGTGTCCAAAGCTTTGCTGTAGTCCTCCAGAACCCAGTGGGCCATGCTGCGCAAGAACGGATCCGGATGCATTGATATCTAAAACGTGCAAAGAGACTATTTATTCAAGAAGCAAAGATAGCAGACCTTGCAACGTGGGCGTTACAGATTCAGACTTTTTGTTTGCATCTCTGCAACTGTACTTGATAAACGCGCACCGGAGGATCAAAACAACACCTGGTTGCTCTCATCAAATGATTCTTTATCTTCCAGTGGAAAAACAAGAGCCCTTGAAGCGTGTGACATTGAGCACCGCGCACCTGCTTATCATGACCCAGCACATGTCTCTGGAGGATCTTTTTGTAGGTTGATGCTGTCTCAAACTCTGACTCGTATAATCTGGATATCACAAGAGCCAGCTGAAGGTCCTGCAGTTTCTCTAAGCACACCTGAGAAATAAAATACGTCCAAACAAAAGCTCACACTATTGCATGCTTAAAAACACAGTGGGAGACGTTCGATTGCAAATACAAAAAAAGTCAAATGAAAACGCTACACTCATTCAAAGGGTTAGATGAAATGCTGTTTTTGTACTTGTGGATTTCAATGAGACTACCTCTCAGCTAGAGAGACTAAACAAAATCAATGATACCTCTTTGCCTGGATGAACCTCATTTAAATAAGAGAAGTCCAGTTACTCATGCAGATTAAATATGACTCATTGCTTCAGATGATTTTTGTAAGCAGGGGTAACCTTCATGAATAAAGGTTAAGCAAAGAGTAATGTGTATTTAGAGTGTTAAAACATAAAGTGGAGTCACAAATACACAAACCGCTTTCTCAATATTCCACACGGCTATTCTATCTTTGTAAGTGTAAAATAGTTTTGTTTTGACGAAACTGAGCTTCAAAGGACGACAATGTCCTCAAATTCTTGGTTCCATTGTGTGAAAAGCTGCTGAGATATGTAAATATTTTTGCAATTAAGGCGTATCTTGTGGCTGAAGGCACTCAGAGTCATATTCACAGCAGCATTTCTTTGCAAGTTTATGATCTACTTGCCTCTACTGCATCCTTAAGGGAGCCGGCTAAAAGGAAAAAGGCTGCTGAATGATGAAATCTTTGCTTTCCCAAAAGAGAAAAGGCATTTTTCAGAGCTGCTTTCCTCCATCGATCTTCGCTGAAGTTGTTGTGGAAAAATTCAGTCATCTTGGCGTTCTTTTGTGATCTAGAGAGTGGATTTTAAACCGAAAGTTCTGAGTCATTGGTCTTAAATCAATAATGATATTAGTTTACTGTAACTCTTTGGTGATGTGCTATATAATGGGTTTCTGATGCAAAATTCTACCTGTACAGTCCCCAGACCAATGCCTTCTTCTTCATAGCCAGGTAAAATATGGCTACATCCAGAGGATCATTACTTCGCTGAAAAGTGGCCTTAGCAACCTGACAAGAGAGACAAACAGCACAAGTTCACATTTTTTTATTGTTGATAGTTATATCCATATGAGTTGTACCCTTTGGTGTGTGTGTGTGTATATGATTTCAGTGCATTTTTGTGAATTTGATTCGAGCTCCCGTTTTTTTATAACAGCAATAATCCGAACCTCAACCAAGACTGCTTTAAAAGAAGTGTGTTGGTGCGCTGGAAAATGATAATTGTTTTTTCTCATTCGAGCACCAAATTAGTTTTGTCTTAGGGGATATGGCATGACTCCTTCTCGCACCAAGTCAACCCCAAAATGACATTGCTGACAATTATGTTTTAATCATTTTTGAATCTGCTTGCATTTAAAAAAAGGTTTCAAACGTGAAAACCTTTCATAAGTCACATGTATAAACTTCAATAATGGTACCCGGAGAGCTTCTCACCTTCTCAATGCATCTGCGAAGCTTGTTGGGACTCCTAAGCCACCAGCCCACACCCATAGAGCGAAGCTCAGGCCAGGTAGGCTCTCCTTGATGGAGGGCAGGCAGCATGTGAAGCAGCTCCTCTTCAGCTTCAGAGTGGAAAGCCCACGCATAGTGACACGTCGACAGGCCTGTATAAGGGGAGTGAAAGATGTGAGTAATTACGGAGTTGCAAAAATCTTATCATGTTTAGAATTGATGAGCTACACAAATCGTCCATTTTTTTATGACTCAGCTACGGAGCCAAGTGCTCCCGTTTGAGGATAGCTTTACTGTGTCATTTAAAGGTTGAGAAATGACGTGTCTACTCCCCATATCCGAATGAAATTTTATGTTCAACGTTTACAACAGTGATACAGTGACTTTCATTTTTTGAGTCCCGCTAGTAAAGAGGTAAATTAAGACAATCGAGTGTGCTTGAATCAAAGAGAGTAATTACACATCGTGTGGGGATGGCGGCTTGTCTTGACGGCAACATAAAAAATTATTGGAGGCCATTCCGCCGCTTTTACCTTGTCGCAGCAGCTGTGCTCGGTGAGCTGGCGGCAGAGAGGTAGAGAGGAAGGTGTGAAGTCTGACAGCAAGTAAAAACTTTAGGCCACAGTCATCCAGAGTCTCGCCGCCTGCATAGAAAAAAATCAATAACACATTTCAAAATACTGCTACAGGATGTGGGGGAATGGGTTACACATTTGATGCAAGTTCATTGATTGGCTCTAGCTTGTCCTCTCACTCCACTGCAATACCTTTGCTATGGTCCTGGCTGTCTTTCAGGTCTGTGCTGGTGGTTGCAATTGTGTCAGCCAGTGCCATGAGAGACATCTGCTCCATGCGAGTTAGGCCTGGAAGACTAGAGTGCAGGAGATGACTGGACAGAATTTGAGCATGCTCTGGACCAAAGTATGTGGGACTGTACTGGGACAGGTCAATTACCTACAGGTCCAAAGAAGGGAAAGTGTCAATAAAAATGTACATGAACATTTTTATAAAATTTCTTAACAGAAGTCAACCTTATTCCCAGTTTCTTCTTGCTCTTCCTGAGCCAGAGGATCTAATTCGGCAATGCTGGGTGGGTGAAACAACTCATCGTAAGCGTCTGTGTGACCAGATCCATGCCCGCTATCACCGCTTACGCTGTCCACTTTTTCTACGTGACAACAATATTGAAATTCAATTACGTGAGCCATTCACCTCTGGCCCAAATTCCTTCCAGCCAAGCTGAGAAAAACAGATCAATTGCATTACACTATCAGTAGCACAGAAATAAACATGATATGTTCTACTACTATGATGGTGTGGCCCCAATCAACATGATGGGAAAAATACAACAAATTCGCAAGATATGCTTTTGCAAAATGTGCTTTGCCATTGATTTGGTTGAACAAGAATAAATTCACACAGAATGAATACTGACCAGGCTTTGGGGGTGTGTCATCATCAGCTGCGAGAAGGGCATAGAGAGGCAGAGGAGGAATAGAGCTGATCTCTGTGTAATCCGGTGTGGAATTCTCATCTTTGCCAAACATCTTCCTTTCCCTGGCCGTGCTTCCTCCTACACTGATAGTTCGAGATCGTACCCGTTTTTCTGGGTTGGTGGTGTTGTCTTTAAAAGCCACGATTTCCCCAGCAATGCATTTGACCAGGTGGGAGAGGATGGCTTTGGCACGGTGAACCTTAAATGATAACCAAAAACTTTAAAGAGAGCACAGAGAAAGAAGAACTACACATTCAATGTACTGTCGTTCAATGTCAGTGACGTGGTGACAGGAAGAAGAGTTAAATGAATTTACAATTATACTGTATATCCATCTTTATATACAGTAAGTACTCTGCACATGCATGAATTTTGGGACGATTATGGTTGGTAATATTAAAGAGAGACCTTTCTCATCATGCAACTTGTGAGCCTTCACCAACCATGAAAATCGAGAAGAGGAAGGTCATAACGTATTTGACCATATATTCTACATTATTCTGATGTCAGTTAGAAAACAAAAAAATGGTGTCGGTTGTCTTTTAAAAATGTAACACATTTATCAAACTTGAGGAAGGAGATTTGAAGTCATTCACAAATTTATTCGAAAATTGAAAAGCATGACATGTAGCACCATTCCCAAATTTGCTCAGGTTTTGTTTTTTCTCGCGGGGGTTAGACCTCTGGCAGTGTTTTTCCGTCCTACGAGGGGGCAGCATTTACCTTTTATACAGCTGCCCCCACTTTCAATGCAGCTAACTCTACAACCAAGTAAAGTCTAAATAAACTTTATTTTTCTGATGAAAGAAGAGAGTAAGGTTTCTTATGCTGAATTGAATGTTTATGTAGACTCAAAATTCAATATTCTGTGGGTTCTGAAATTTGAGTGAAAATGACAAAAACCCTGGCACTGGAGTGAACGCATATTTGCACATCATCTGGCAGTGAATGAGTTAAGAGGAAAATACCTAATATGAGCAACAAAACCAATGTGTTGATGATGCATTATACTTACTTTTCCAAGATCCATGAGTTCCAGTAATTGCACTGGGTGGTACTGTGGCAGTGTGGGAAACAGCTGGTGAGCTGCTTCAAACAGTCCAGAATCTTCCATCTCTAAGGGAAGGTCATAGATCGTTCTCTTTCCACTGAGCTTCTGAGCAAGGCTCATCATTGACCTTGTAAGGGCTTTTTTAGGAGGGGCCAGTAAAGAAGTGGGAGGCCCAAGGCTGAGCCCATCCTCTTGGCTTTGTCTCACGGCTGAGACAATGGACGACACACTGCTGCAGATGTCCGTGTCCTGAGGAACGGCAGCATTGGGCTTGGGGGGTGGTGGGGGCTGCCATTGGGAGTAGACGTGCATCTCACAGTCCATACCTACTACCAAGATACCATCACGCACCCAGGAGAGGGAGACCGGGAAGGGTGGTGAGCCTTCAACGGAAGAGACGAGGTCAACAGATCGAAGCAGAACCAGACGTGATAAGCTTTGATCTCGGCTGCCATCAAATGTCAGGCAAAGTTCAGGAGGCTTTCCGGAGAGACGTCCAAACATATAAATCTTTGTCTCTATGCCGACAGTCAAAACATGTGACCCATCCTCTTGGGAGACCCAGTCTAAGTGGACCACACTCTTATGAGTAGAACCAAGGCAGTGCTCGTGGGGCAAAGTCAAGTCTATGTTGCCACACGGAGATGTGCTGCTGCTTGGATCGGTTTTATCCAAGACAATAGTTTGTTCCAGAATCCATTGTGAACCACCTGTGGATTCACACTGGAAGATGCCGATGTAAACCAGCTGTTCTCTGGCGCTTGCTAAGGAAGGTCCCGGAGACACATTTGGGCTGTGCTGCACAGTCACAGTAGGAGTGACGTGATGGCTCATGTTGTTGTGGTACAAGTAAGGTGAAGAAGCCAGAGTAGGGGGGAAAGTCATCAGCGTGTGAGAGTTTAGCTGATGTGTCGAGTTCAGAGGTGTGTCTGGCATAGTCCGCCTGTAAGCAACTGCCATTCGTCCAGCGTGACAGCAGCTGACCTGAATGGGACGACCTGGGACGCTCACAGCACTGCAATTGGGAAGCCTCTCTTCCACCAGAAGAGGCCACTCCTCCCAATGATACACCATTTTGTCATTACCGCAAGTCTCAGATGCCGTGGCTTTACACCGCCAGAAGCGCACTTTTCCGTCAGAACAGGAAGTCGCAATGAGGTATGGCACACGGCCAGCTGGTAGGGAACACGAAGCACTGAGATGACCTAACGAAAGAGACAAGAAAAGTGCTAAATGTAATGATAAATCACATAGTAATCGTAACTGACAAACCTGGCTGAATTTAGCCCCTCTCAGACAAAGTCAAGATATGACAAAAATCACACCATACTTCTTTGAAGCCACAACTGTACTACTTCCCTATTCCTAAAGGGCTTTGGTGCCATTTTGTGGCATTTCTGGGGTATTTCATAAAATACACAGAACAAACCCTTCTAGTTTTACACAAAATAACAGTTTAAAAAATGTTAATATTTCAATTTGTGAATAGTGACGTGCAGATGCATGCTCTATGTTGAGTGCACAATGAATTTGTCACCGAGTTTACAAGTATGGATTTGCTCACCTGCTGAGGGTGTAACACTGATGGCTTCCACCCCGGCCGGCAGAGGCAATTCTTGGCTGTATAGACGCTGGGTGGTGAGGCCGAGGCGACATGCGCTCTGCAGATTGGATGTGCAGGGTTTACTCTTCTGAACTATCGGTGAACTGAAGGGATCAAAGTTAAACTGAGAGGGGCTGATTGAAGTATCTGTGGGGGTGTCTCGTGGGGAGAAGGTCTCATCTGCTGGTGCGGAAAAAGTAAAAGTCAAAATAACTTTGTGATCAAACCTTTCTTGAACATACAGCACACCTTTTTGGTGTGTGAACCAAAATACAGTACAGGGTGCCCCCCCAAAAAATCAAAGGTCAATCAAAACCTTAACAAAATGGCCAATACATATGGTTCATGTAACAGAAGGTACAAAAAGTGCTTAAGAATGAATGACTCTGTGTCTTTGTGTTGTCATATTATTTGTTATTGGGTTTTTTTTTGTTCTTTTGACTACAAGGTGGCGCCGCAAGAGTGGCTGCCGTTCCAGCAGCTCCTGTATTTTGTTTTTCTACTTCTTTCTTTCCTTTCCTCTTCCTTTCATGACTTTTCTGCTGTGAGATGTACATTTCTTCATTGCGAGACTAATAAAGGTAAATCCAATCCAATTTGATAGACAAGGGCCGATCTGAGCACCTGACTGCATGGCAGCCTGATTGAACACTCGAAATTGTCTCTACATGTGATTGTGAGCGAGACTAATAAAGGTAAATACAATCCAATCGTTCTGCTTTACCCCCCCCTCCCAAGTATTGTCAGTATTTCTGACTGAAGCACAAGTTATGTTTTGATCACAAGTGAAAAATATGGGTTTCTTGTAAACCATAATGACAACAAAAGCTTGAAATCTATTGAAATATATGCCTTACAATTGTGCAGATAAAAGTAGGCAGCACCCACCCATAGTGACAGGTTTTGCTGCGAGATGAAGATGCCACATTTGTAGGAGCGACTGGCCACTTGGTGTTAATTCAACAACTACAAGAAAAAAACTTGCAGCGAAGGTGGGCTTGTTCAGGGCTGCGGGGAATACAGAGAGTATTAATACACTGCATCCAAAGATAAGATCCTGCTATTAAAAAAAATCCCCGTGATCGACAAAATGTAGTCAATACCAGAACAAGGTGATGAATCCGTCATTTCCTGCCAACTGTCTGGTCTCGCGCTGCCGAGTATTAGATCCTCTTCAAAAACATGCAGGAGCTGTGTCTCCTTTCCCTGCTGGTGAGGACAAACGCAGATATTTGATGTCAGGCTTCATCTGTTGTGCAGCAGATACACAATGACACATAATGTGTTATTGTTACATACACATAAATACAAAGACGTTTCAGGAGACTCTGGGCATTTTTTGTTTGTTTGTTTGTTTGTTTGTTTGTTTGTTTTTCTACATGGGTGAAACTTTTACAGAGATTCAAAGTTTACGACTAATTGTCTGATGCCACAAAGTTGACCAGCAAATCCAAATGTCTGTTTGCAGAAAGACCTTTGCAATAACATGAATATCTATTAACTTAATGTGTATTTTTTTTCTTTCTTTTACTCTATTAATAATACTTCCACCCGCAAAATGCAACAACGTACACTTACAAAGTCAGTCACAGCGTCCAGCTCAATGATACACCCTGGTTTTGCTGTCGACTGCTGACTCACAATGTTGAACACCTCGCCAACATATCTCTGCAGTAAATTGGACACAAATGAAGCGGGCAAGAATTCTTAAAAGTAATAATAAAGTATCTCAATGTTGCTGTGGTGAGGTCCAATGGGACACATCGATCAGATGTGTGTACTTGAAATTGCACAAGTGATGTTGACAACACTCTGTGGAGTATGAAGCGGGATGGTGGCAAACTTACGGATATCTCAGGATTGGAGAGCTCGCTGAGGAGTTTCTTGGCTTCAATAACGGCCTGATAAAGCCTGAGTGAGTGGCCGTCACTTGCGACAAAGCAGGCGCTGGGAGAGTTACAGTAAGCACCTGGCAGCAGAGAGAGTATTATGTGTCTTTTGTTGAAATGCCATCTTTCACAGCTGCCATTATATTGCAGTGTAAGGTACGTAGTGTATCATTCAGCAGGGAATGGGAAGGTCTAAAGTAAGGCCATGAATTTACTTTTCTGTAACATTTGATGATATTTCAACTATGACTGAGGACGGGGAGTAAAATCCCAGGCGTTATTTCCAAATTATTTGTTTATTTTAACAGATGTCAACAGGCTGTTAGCATAAATGCCCGGATAACATTATCTATTTTCTAAATCTATGTTTAAAAAAAATATAAAAAAAACAAAGGCGAGTAAAGGTACATTTAGGTACTCAGCAGTGACAAAAAGTACGGTAATCGTACTGCAGAAGAAATCCAAATAATGAAATAATTTGGCCATACCTAAACAGCTACTGGGGATGAGCGTGGGCAGCCAGGCTACATTCGCAAAAGCTGAGGCATGAAGAGAATTTATTCGAGCCAACTCAGACACTCCGCCGGACAGGGACAGCGGCCCCACGGGGTCGACCCTCCATAAAATGAGCTCGCTATAGATTGCGTTTGGATCTTGTGAAACGCTGCCCAAGGATAATCGGCTGGGCCGGAAACCGTGGGAACTAGAGAAGACCTCTGGTGGGGCGAGGATGCTGTCCACCTCGGGGGTCCTCAATGCATTGTGGTGTGAAGTGGTGAGGAGCAGTGGCAGCAGAGAGTGGCAGGCCAGGTCGTTTAGGTGGAACCGGTGGCCGCAGTACCTTGACTTGTGAGACACGCTGAGTACCGTGGAAAAAGCAGAGTCTTCGGCAAAACTCACACCCCACTGGTTGAGGGAGCCGTCATCATGCTTGGATATCATAAGCACGTTGGGGGTGAAAATGCTCAACCTCAGGCTGCTACATGGTGCCACTTTCACTTGACGGCCATAACTAATAAGCGCAGATTTGGTTTGAGGCAACGTGTTCCCAGGTGGTCGTTGTCTCCCATGTTGGATGGCCAAATCAACGTTTTTGTTGCAAGCATACATGACTACACTGTGACTGAGAGAGATGGCATCCCCTGCAGGAAAAGCCACAGGGATACGGGACACAAACGACACCTGGGAGAAAAACAATGACAACATATTACCATAACATAAATAAATAAACATGTTAAAAATGCATTAAGGGTATTTGATGTGACTCATATATTTAGAAATGCAATCATCTGAATGTGTGGATGAAACACTATTAGAAGAACAGTGTTATTTTAGATGGCAGCTCTTTTAACACTTTGATTGAGGGGATTATTTTTTATGGGCTCCAGAATTGATATACAATGAATTAAAAGGTGATTGAAAGTGTCAGTTTCCTATACGAGTGTGAACATGGCTGGAATGATATTGCGGCTTGGCAAGTACCTGAGCTTGTCGAAACATTCGTGGATGATATTCATCCAGCCAATCCAGATTCCAGACTAAAAGGGAGCCGTCTGTTGGATGTATGCTGAACAGCATGTCTGCCCCTTTGTTCCACTCGTCCAAAAGCACATCCACTTGGTGCTCCATTGCTGCCAGGGGAAGCTCTGCGACGTCGGGTCCTTGAGGGCCACTTGGTCTGTTGGTCACTTCATCTTCAGAGTTATCCTCATTATTGGAATCTGGAGAATGGATGAATATTAAAAAAAACAACAAAAGAAAAAGCAGACCAGAAAAATGATAAAACGAGTATGGCAAGATTTCAAATAAATGAATGCTGCTTTAAATAGAGTTTGGTAATGTAGGTTTGCACCTTCCTGAGGGCAATTGTTTTGTTGCTCCAGGCTGCTGTGAAACTGCTGCAGGAAGACTTCCATAGCTAACGTGAACTGAAGCTCTTTGTTGTTTAGCCAGTGGACGGTGAAAAGACCTCCCGGTTCCACATCCTCCCCAGCACTCAGGGATGATATGGAGGGGAGCAGTGGAATGTCTGAAATTGAGGACAAACAGAGGAGAGAAAAAAATAAAATATGTCATGCAAAAAAAAAAAAAAAAAAAAAAAAACTTTCAGAAAAGTGTTCAGTATAATTTGAGGACAACTAATGCATAACACAAGCACCACTTTTTAGGTCATAAAAACATATTCTACTACTAAGTACCCCCCCCACCCCCCCGACTGCTTCCCAAAAATACTTCAAGGCACAATTCACATTCCACAAGGTAAATCAGCTCTGATAAAGAGAGCCACGTTTGAAACGGTTCGCAAAATTAGAAACATTCATTACAAGAGAGTTACAGTTAATGAAATGGATGTGACGAGTCCAACCTGTTGCAGGGTTGATGCTGGCCGCAATGTGAAAGTGACAAAGTGCATTGGCATGAGGAAGGTTGGTACCGCTCTTCTTGTGGTTGTAGTGCCGACTTTGGTTTTGGGACAGGTAGCCAATGGCTGAGGGCTGTGGCGCATGAGGATAAAAAGGAGGCTGAAAAACAAACGGAATAATTGGAATGTGTCCTTATATTGAAAAAGCATTACGTTGTTTATAAGTTATAATAAGTAGAGCGTTTAGAATAGAATTGCAATTTCACAGAGAAAACTTCTGGTCAAGATTTGAGTGCGAGTGAATTGATGATTAGATAAAATCAGAAATTTTCCGAATTGAAGGATCATACTGTCGTGACAATAAATAAAGTTAGCAAACAAACTTTTGCTAGATTTGCTTTGCAAGCTACAGTATCTAAGTTCACCTCACTGGAGAAGTTACATCAATCCCCGGATCATTCCGCCGGTTCACATTTTAATGACTTATTTTACAGACATATGCTCAAAGACAGTGCTCAAGGCAAAGCAGAGGATTGTGTGCCCCCCACCTGCGAAATCTGTACTTCTAAGTGAAATTGGTGTTTCAAATTCAAAAAGTGAAAACATCAGAACAACAGCAACGAGTAAAACACACATATATAGGAGGCATATAGGAGGGGAAGAATTGACCGAGTTTCTTATTTGGGGCCTCGCAACCTATTTAAAGCTAAAAGCTAATTCTTTGGTATGGATTAATGCTAAGGGTTACAAATAGGGAACAGATAAGTATAAATATGCAATAGTCTATTCCTAAAAATCTCGACTAATGTTCTCATTTTCAAATGATGACTTCTACAGCACTCCTAGGAAATCACAATGTACCATCAATAGTTGGCTATTTTCAGAACAAGCTAACAGGATGAATAAATTGTTTCCGCAGACACCACATTGGTGACCCCTTTGAAGGACAGGTTTTATTTGTAGAAATATGATTGCTTGAACATTTTGTTGCTTACTTCATGGAGTGTTCCTGCTTGTGATGTCCCATTGCAGATCCTGGAAGAGCTTCCAGATCTCTGAATGTCACTTTGTTGGTTACCATGGTGGCCCGATAGGAGGCTGTCCCCCGGCAACAGTGTCTCGGCCCAAAGCCGACACACACTGTCCTTACAGCTGGTGAGCAGGACATTACACACTGAACCGCTGCAAGGAGAAAGGAAAGGTCACGTCATGGAAAAAAAAGCTCAGTTCTCCCAGTGAGAATCACAAAGCTAAATAAGATAAATAGGGAACTACATTGTTAGGCAGTATTGATAATGGAATTACAATCGCTAAATGCTAATTAATTCCCATCCCTCATTTTGAGAACGTCCGGTTTAATTACATGTTTTAAATAATACAGGAAATTAAGTATACAGAGAGAAAGCATAACAAAAAAAGAACATAACACAGAAGAGAGAGAATCGTAACTCATGCTTTTCATGTTGACCTTGAAATCCTCATAAGGTAAGGTAATGTAAGATATTAATAATAATAATCTAACATTCACAGCACTTAACAGTGGAGCAATCTCCTTGAAATGCTCAAGGCTAAAGATAATCAAGCTGAACTAACAAACCCGTGTCATGTGCTCGTTGTGTTTGGTTTGTTCCTGCTGTATCTGCATCTCTAAACAGCTTAGTGAGGCCCGGGTTACTGTTGTCAAGGCTAACTGGCTGTTGGCCACTGGCACGACATAGCTGGCAAAGGCTATTGCAAATCCTCCCTTTGGCACAAAATGTGCGCCCTCAATTGTGGTTCTTACAACAAAAGGAGAAGTTACTCAATCCAAGTGTTGGTTTGTTCGGTGGCACTCAATATTCTCATGAGCAAATTGTGTGGAATGAATTCAATTAATTGTTCACTGTCACATCTGGGAATGTTGCCTAGGTCAGAGTGCTTCAGTGCTCAAAAGAACAAATGACAAATAGTCTGCTAGGGGGTGTGTGCTGGGCTCTTCAGGAATCCCAGACAAATCGACTGATATCAGTCTGTATGCTTGGACGCCACGTTCATTGCCATCAACCTGGCCGCGTGGATCCCGCATTACTCAAGAGCAATTGGTGGGTGCAATGGACAGCACAGTCAAGGACTTCAAGTCACATCTGTTCCTAACATGGTGCTGTGCATTAAAATGAACCGAGGGCATTATTCTAGCAAATACATGATTTCAACACAAAAATAGGAACACCGGATATTTCTATATCAAATTTCTCAAGAACGGTTCGGTTCACATTCAACGTCAAAATGGACTGACAAGTTACAAAAAGATTTCAGGTTTGTGACACAGTTAAGGAAAAAAAAAGCTAAACACACAGTGCATCCAGTAAAACTGGCTTGAAAGGGCAGTGAAACTTCTGTTGTTTCCACCAATTGCGAAATATCAGCAGGTTGGTGTTGAATTGTTTCCATTGTATGTACATCAGCATCAAAGGAGGATATAAAAAAAAGAACTGTCGTTTGCATACCCTGGCATGTACTTGCTGGTCTTCCTCCAGGAAAAGCCAATAACAGAACGCGGATGGGCCAGGTACACAAAGGAAAAGGCTATATCTCCTTGGGAGTTGACATTGGATTCTGAAGGGGTGAAAAGTCTGAAATTTTCAGACTTCCACTTACTAGTGCTGTACCACACTTTCACAAGGCAGTCATCCTGGGAGAAAAAAATGACAAATACAGGAGCTAGGTTGGGATAAACTCAAGAATAATATGGATTTAAGCATAATATTTTTTTTACTACTATATTTTCCGGACCATAAGGCGCACCGGATCATATTTTCAATGATCAATGATTGAATGACATATTTTAAAACTTGGACAGCTTCCAAAAAAAAATTAAGGCTTTTTTTTACGTGCACTTTTTCGTGCGGAAAATCCGGTAATCATTAATCAAATCAGGCGTAATCTCGTTTACCTGGCCAGCAGTAGCAAAGAATTCTCCATCAGGTGAAAACTTCATTAAACTGACCGGAGACGCCGTCCTGTTGACAAAGTAACAGTTTCAGAATCACAATCATCTTTATTACCAAGTACTATTTAGAACACAAGGAATTTGTTTCCGATAGAACATGCTGTACTAGTATCATCATAAGAAAAGTTGAGGCACTATACAGTTCTATTTGGGTTACTGTTTAGAGAGTTAATGGCTTAGAGGAAGAAGCTGTTTAAATGTCTGCTGGACTTGGTACATATGAATTTAGCACAATATATCTAACCCCCAGCAGAAATGACTGTGCTAGTGCTGGACATGTTTTATTTATTCATATTAAGAAAACAGTGCCATTAAAACAGTATAATTAAACATTATCCATGACTTACTTGCTTTGCCACACACACTTCCAAGTACAGTGACGATCTCTTATTTCTGCCCGCTGTCCTCCTTCTGCATCATCTTCAAAATGAGACCACAACTGCAGGCAAGTGGAGCCTGTTAAAAGCATGCCCCCTGCACAGATAAAACAGAAGCATACACTCAGAATTCAACAATGTCTTTCACGTAAACCGTGCTGTTTTGTCGCCACACGTACCTTTAGGGTGCCATGCCAGGTTGCGCACCACAGACTGCAAAACAAACTGGCCAGTCTTCTGCCATTGGCAGTTCAACTTCTGTGTGCAAACAAGAGGCTAATATTAGCAAGCACAATGTGTCACCGATGTCTCACCTCTGCACTGTCAGGCGTACATGATTATGCTGCTCCGGGATTTAATAAAAGAATAATAATGGAACATTAAATAGTACCCTTGCTGAGGCTTGGTCAAGCCATTTCCATGACTTGAAGGGAGCATTGATGGAAATGCCACAGTCAAATAATAAGGGTACTTACAGTCAGGGATGTGTCTTTTTGATCAGGATGCTGGACTGGCTCAAAAATGCATACGATACTTCCATAGGAAGCTGAAATCTGCAAGTCCAAAAATAAATTACATGAGTAAAAGGTATGAAGGACAGTCAGAAGTGAAATATGTATATGTATTGTACAATACAATATGTATTGTATTGATTCTCACCGATGGACCACTCCTGTACGACTGAGAGCTTACACAGACGTATGTATTGTATTGTACAATTCAATGCGGATTTGAGTTAAGGCAAGCTATTTTAAGCTAACAAAAAATGACTTCATCGGAAGAAATCGAAATTTGGAACCCGAGTGCAACTTGTTAGCTGTCGACAATGCCTTCATTTTTATAATTAGTTGTAGATTTTTCAATCAAGAAGTGTGCAGCCAATTTCCAGAGAAAGAACTCCTAATATAAACACAATGAAGTCATAATATTTTAGAAAAGTCTAAATACGAGTATGAGACATAGAAAACAAATCTGATTTCTACAATAAAGTGCCTTTTGAATTGAAAAAAATAAACAAAACAAACACAATCTAATATTAAACAGTTCTCTTAAATTCGGTCCTCCGTAGTAATGACTCCTGGGTGGATTCATTGGAAATTTTAGCTGTGCAGGGATACACAGCTCCCATTCTTTTGCACCTCCCTCCCCCTTTTTTCCCCTGAAATAACCAAGGCATATGACAAACAATGTGACAGCCAGGAGCACTGATGTGATGAAACTAATGCAATTATGATGAAAACGTGGAGTAAAATGTCAGTATGCCCCTTTAGTTACGTATAATTTCCAGTTGTACCTCTTGAGAATGTAGGGCAGAAACAATCCATCATTGAAAGCAATAAAAATGGCATTACAGTACCGAGAAAATCTGAACCTACCTGCCCTCCCTGCAGTGAGCAGTCAACACATCCCACCTGGATATTTCCATGTTTGGCCCCCGGGATGATCTGCACTCGTTCAAAGTCACTGCCCAAAATGACCACGTCACAACCAGAAGCATAGGCCTGTCAAGACATTTTCAAATCTAAGCAGTGAGAGGAGAGTGTGACGACGAGGTCAAACAGATAAAATCAGCTGTGACCAATGTTCCCTCGAATTTTTCATGTGTCTGAGCAGACATACAAGCTCCCTGAGCACACTGAGGACCACTGTGAGCAACATCAGGCGTGTACACTGTGGCTACACACCAGTATCACGGTGCGTATGTGCAGGGCACATTAACGCCGTTCTGCTCTGATTGGCTGCGTAGCGTACATGACCTGTACGGCATTATTGGCTGGACACCTGTCACTCATTGAGTTACATTGCAAAATGTGTGCTGCGTAGATGTTCTTGTGCGCTGCGTATGTGCAAGCAGTGCGCGATTGCGCACGCGCGCAGCTTAGAGGGAACATTGGCCGTGACATTAATTTTTACTGTGTTTCCTACCAAATGATGCGCCACAAAGTCAACTGAGCAATGGCATTATACAAATCGGCAACCCAATCAAAACACCGTTTTGCAAAATAGCAAATGTTTCCATTTTTACGCCTCTAATAGCAGCTTGTCATACAAATGCAGGGCTGAGATAAACCCTGCCTGCTCTTAATCTCATAACTAAGGGCCTATCTGCCATCATCCCATGGACCAACTGAAATTGCCCGTTAGCCAAATTATACCTGTACATAAGAATATTACTGAACTAAAAATAGCACCATAATGCTTGAAACAGATCACTTTACCAACCCGAGTGCCTTTGAGAAATATGTAAAAACTGTTGTAACTTACTGTGAATGGTATATTGTTGATGCTCCCTACAGAGAAACAATTGTCCCCGGGGTTAACTGCCCCCGTGAGGACCTGATGAAGATTCATGATCCTGGTGAATACTCCTTCCTCCTATTTTTGGCCAACAGTCTTCATCTTCTGTAGACGAAAATTTGATGCAGTCAGGCAACTAAGGGAGAGAGGAAAGGAGGGACAGATGAAGCGTGATAACATAAACTGAGAATGTTTTTATTTTGTAACCGTCAAACCATGAGTGCATTCTCACTAGTCAAAGTCACTAGTGCCCTACAAGATCGCAATACATACGTTCAAATGGTTCTATAGATGTCACAGCTGTATATATTGAAAAAAAGGAGAAAAAAATCCGATTTTGGTCAGATATCCCAAAAACACTAAAAATATTACAATAGGTTAACTCATTCACTGCCATTCCCGAATGTATTCAGGAATTGAAAAGCATGACGTAGAGCGTCTTTCCCAAATTGTGTTTTTTCTTGTGGGGGTGCCGATAAAACACTGGTCAGACCTCAGGCAATGTTTTTCCCTTCCATGAGGAGACAGCTTTTGCTTTTGTCCGTGTTAGTGCTTTGTAACAGCTTCTCAGCTGTTGTTAAAGCGCTATATAAATCAATATGTATGTATTGTATTGTATTTTGTACAGCCACCCCCATTTCAAGCTCAGATAACTCCGGACCCATATAACTTGGGAATTAACCCATTTACGCCGAGCGTGTTCATATGAACACAGACAAATTTATTTTTAAAAATCAAAATAAATCAAAACAGAGTATCAAATAGGTTCAAACAGAGTATATAATGAACAATAATATACGTTATTACAGTAAAGTCTCGTTATATCGATATTCTCGGGAGTCTGAAAAAATATTGATATAACCGGACTATAGATATATCCGATCCTGCGGCATGTAAATTTTCTCCTTGCGTTCATAGAAATAGTATCGTAATAAGCAGTACTACCGATATGACCGATATCGATATAACGAGACTTTACTGTATATATAATTAACAATAATTAATGTGGCAAGAAACAACATTAATGCATTTGAAAATGAATTTATCTGTGTTTATGAACACGCTCTGCATAAATGGGTTAACTTTTTTTTCCAATGAAAGAAGAGAGTCTAAGGTTTCTTACGCTGAATTGAATGTTTATGTAGACCTTAAATTCAATTTTGTGTGGGTCCTGCAATTTGAGTGAAAATGACAAAAACACTGGCACTGGCACTGGCGTGGACACATTTTTGCAGTGGCAGTGAGTGAGTTAATAGAAAAGAGTAGCTGTGGGTGCGCCGCCAAAGAACAGTTAACATAAAATGACAAAATAATACAATTCATCACTTAAGACACAGACAGTTGGGCAATCTTAACCACTTTTCCTGCATCCACTTTGTTGTTTGAAACAGTAATAGATGAAAGAGCCAGTGAATCAAAGATGTCATGCTGAAAATGTCAGCGTTGAGCACCTGCATGGATGGCAACACAACACAGCTGCTTTCAAAAAAAATATCCTGGTTTGGAAGTATATACAGATCTATATGCCACCCCTCCAGTAGCATTGACAAAAAAATTGTGGTGCCACCATTGTTTAAGTTGCCCATCCCTGAGACAGATGGATGCTCTGTTGGCTCTGTGTGCTGAGCTGTACATGAAGTGAAACAAGAAAACAATCCTGATCGCTGATATTACTTGGCAAAGGAAAAGAATTACAGTATAAGTATAAATATAAGTACAGTACTGTATTCTGTTTAATGTCAGATTTGTATTTTTCATCATTCTCTTAGCTTAAAGGGCCCCAAGTCTGTTCCCCGGACAGGTGAGTGTAAAGGTGTTTGTGTATTTTTTTTGTATGAAAGGTGCGATATAAACAAAAGGTTGGTTTGATTGTAATACATATAGCAGAAATTTTATGATGGATGAACTAAACTTGGGCATGACCTTTCTGCTTTGTTGCAAGAATATCTTCATGACATTTAATGTTGCATTATATACATTTGAATTGCATATTTATCATCACATCATAAAACTATAATAAAGAAAGAAGTGAAAGAGAAACAGTAAACATTCTTTTGGGAAGCTGGCTATTATTATCTGCTCTTAAAACATGCAATGCAACGGACCACAAGACGTGCCCGCCTTCTCAGTAAAAACCAAATGGTAAGTTTTCCCACAAATTAACACACGGGATGACGCCTCACCCGCAGAAAAAAAATATCCTGTGACAATAAAGTGTCCTTCAGACTTTTGAAAGGCGTTTATAAATAAAATGTATCATTATCATTATTATTATATTTAGTTTAATGTCAGATTTGTATTTTTCAGCATTTGTTTTGACTTGCTTATATCGGTCATTCGTGCAAAAACAGGTTGGGGCAGTTGTGCAAAAAACTATAACGTTATTATTTAATCAACTTTAACTGATCTTGCATCAAATTATGAAGGAAAGATATTCTTTAGTTGTTCCATAGTGCACATTATTAGTGAAAAGTATGAACACAAGTTCTCATGCTATTGACGAAGAAACCATGTGAATATATTTAACGGGTAGTCCATACTTTTGTGACATATTTCGAATGAAGAATAACGACCGAATAAGAGCAGCAACAATTCTACTGGACGGAGCGAGACATGAGGGTCAATTGCACGTCCTACTTCCTGTGGTATTGCCACTCACGTGACAAGTCGGCAAGACATTAGAAACAAGGACACAACAACGCATTTAAAGTTGTCTTCACAGCCATTGAGTCTTTCTGTAATTAGATTTCGGTACTTGTCTTCGGACTTGTACTGCACCGCGTCAACTCGGCTGTCAAGTTGACCCAGCCACCATCATGAATAACCAGAGGTTCGTTATCAACTAATTAGGCTACTAGGACTCACCTTGTGTCTCACTTTCCGACAATGTTCTGCTGATGTTAGGTCCACTGTCAATACCTCCTCACCGGGGCAGCTTTGGAATGAGGGTCGAGTTTCGCTGTCCAAGCAAGAGGTTCGAACTGGTACTGATTCGATTCACTCACTGAGCTAGCACTGCACTAGCCCCCTGTAAGCTGTGTTTTACTGCTAACCGTAAGAAAGACCGCTCTACAGCACATCTGACACATATTCAGCTCTCGAAAAGACCCTGTTTCCTCAAACGCCGCTACTTCTCCAACGCTAAACCACACGAGCTTGCCTCTCTTAAATGTTAGCAAATAGAACGCTTCATCAGAGGTGACTATGTTGAATATGCGTCATGATAGCGATCGAGTCGGCGCAATGCATCATGGGACTTGTAGTTGTGTTTGCAGGACCGCCAAGACCGGTTCGCCAGTAATTACTTATTTAACTGCCACATTGCGTTTCATCCTCCGTGTTTACACATTTACTTGTGTAAACAAATAGCTGAAATGTCATGAAAAAAAGAAAGGTCACTCACATCCCTAATCTTTACGATGAATATAATTAAGATGCAACACCCCACACGGATAAACAGTAAATATTTAACATTACAGCCTTTGTGGAAAGTACATGTTTATAGTTACCTTTCTGAACCAGGAGCTGGCCAAATCACATCGTTAAAGGTAAGGATGCATGCATATTTTTTTTTGTGGAAATACATACAGTATTTAAATTGAAAGCAAGCATAAAATGTGCACTTCTATAATAACAGGTTCTACGTGGAATGTCTTGAATATAAACCATTTATTTTTCTCTTCTGAATTTCTTCCAACTGCATTTTGTAGACACTGTGTTGATGATACAATAATGGTGTTCTTATGACGTGACTGTGCAATGACATTTGAGGTCAGTGTTGAAATGTAAGAGTGTGTATCTGCTCTCGTGAGGCAATCGCGTGTATGAAGACAGTGATCACAAGTTGTCACTGTTGCCGAATACGTTGTGAAAGCCTGGGGCCACTGACCTTTCTTGAACCCGAACGACTTGGAATTTATTATTGTTTATTTATGTGAATACACTGAACAGATTAATTAATTATCATAATAGTTAAGAAATAATTATCAATATGCCACACTTTTTGTAATGCCTCCATTGACCATATCAGTAACTCTCATACGTTTTATAGAAATTACCAGATTGATAGATAAATCCACAAGAATTTACAGAATGACTGAAATGATTTTAAAAAACGATGATGAATTAGGAAGTAGTGGAGGAGGGTTCAAAACAATTCTATTCAAGTGGGGATGAACAGAACCGACTTTGCCACTGAATAATGAAATGGCTGACACATTGTGACATTAGTGGCGACTGGTAGCGCTTATTGTCATGTCGGTCAGACGATGAGGAAGTAGGTCACAGCATTGCTTAAGATGTAGCTTTGTAGAATAAATGCATGGAATGTTACATCGGACTTCACTTGTGCTTAGTTTTCTGACTGCTGCCTGTCTGAAATGTAAAGCCATCGTGTCCTCCACCATTTTATTCTGTGTATCTCTATTCTCTTAGCATATGGGGTCAGATTTTAGTAGACAATATCTCATAATAGCCAACAGAATGGAAAAAAAACTGTAAGCATCAGCCAAGTCTACACACAAATAGCAGTGAAAACAGGAAACATGGATAAGGGAAAAAATACATTCTCGGTTTTGTTTCCATATAGGTTTCATGATCTTCTTTTTCTTTTCCTTTCGGCTTTTCCCTTCAAGGGGTCGCCACAGCAAATCAGTGTCCTCCATCTTTAGAGGTTTGATCCGCATGTGTGTTTTGTGTAGATTTTTACATACGGGTAAAAAATGACCCGCAACAAAATCAACATGATTTTTTTAAACAAAATATGAGGGTTAAAGAATGAAATATTCCTCATAGTGTTATGTGTAGCAAAACACTCTCTCTACAGTGCATTTCTAATTCTATGGTTTTAATCACACTTTTCTTGTTCGTCTTCTTATACAACAGAAACAAACAAAATCTTCAACTGTTTGAACTTTTGTGTTTATATATTTTTGATTGTACATTTTGGGGGGCATTTCAAGATACTATTTGTTTTTTTTTTTTTTATTCACAAAACAACAGAATGACACTTTGTTTTGTTCTGATTAAAACAAATAACAACAAAAACGTATGGCTGTATATGGGAGTTCGACACTAACACGCTGCACTAGTATCATCAAAAAATGGAGAAAAATGGTGGCACTATCCAGTTCTATTTGGGTTAAATTGTAGGTTTTATGAGACGATTGCAAATTTCCCCCTTGTGGGACTATGAAAGGCTTTCTTATTTTGATTCCGATTCTGATGCAACACAAGGGGGCAGTGTTGGATCACTTAAATATTTAAAACGCCCAATTCATTCATTGGCTGTCTCAAACCAGAAGTGCTGGCTATGACAACTTTTTAGAAACCACACCTCCGTAATTCTCTACATCAAATTGAGGTCTTAATCTCGGCATCGTGAACTACATGATACTGAGGGATGAGTCAATTCTTCATAATATCCAATCCATTAGGGTTTATTTTTTTCACGCATGGTTGTATAATACAACCACGTGATGTAATACAACGTGTATTACATCGCGATGGATCAAGTAATATTGATGTTCTATAATCTATATGAACTGGAATTGGTGGATGTGGAGGTAATAGAATAGTTCCAGGATAATATTGCACTATGAACGTGGCCGTGCTTTGATGTAGCCAGTGAGGAGGAGTACAGTACTGGCGTAGTTGGGGGCTGCGTTTCCACAGGAAGAAAAAAACACCCACAAATTACAGAAATATATCTGACAGCCACAGGCATTAGGGAGTAATAAACGACAATGAAACATAACAACAACAAAAAGTAGTTCATTTGGGACACTTTTTTTTCCTTTGTTTCTTCAAACATTTGTAAAATAAGCTTTCCTGTGTGCTTGTGTAAGGCAAAACAAAGTCAGCGAACAACTTTAGTGCCTTTCAGTTAGGTGAGTCATGTTCCCCCTTCTCCTACCCTCCACTCTCATATATCCTTCATCGTGTGAATGTTGAGAGTCAAGCACGTGAGTCAAGCGTTGTGATTCAGCCACTCACCCCCCTAAAAAAAACATTTTAAAGGTGACAGCAAAAGCACATCCTTGTTTTTCAAGTGTTAGCCAAAACACACAGTAACACGTACGGACAATTGGGATGAATTTGTCAATTTCCTCACCTCTCTTGAGCAAAGTCAGAAACGGGTTGATAATTCTTAAAGTATATTCATAGCAATTAGCAGGTTTTCATGGAGTGTACGCTTTTGTTTGTCAATCACCCGCAAGTGACATTCTTCAAATAACGTTGAGTCACCAGTCATATTTTGTACTACAATGTTCATTGTGTCATAAATAGCCATTTCAATCGAGTTACTTGGCACTGTTCACAGCAGTTAAAACATTAAAAGTCAGTGGCAGACCGTGGATTTCATTGCTCGGCCTTCAGTAGTGCTACATCTGAATCAATAAAGACTGAAAAAAAGTGTGGTGTGATTTACTACAAGTCCACTAGAAGCTACCATTAGCCAGGGAATAATTTTTCCTGAAAAGTCCATCTTGAAAATGGCCTTAACAGTATCTGCAACCAAATCCATTCCTTCTCCCCCTTCAGCCATTGTGGGTTGACAAAACTGATATTAAATACACACAATATATTTGATTGAGGATACAGTGTGCTAGCTATGGCCAGTATTCACTTGTCACTAGCAGCTGGTGATACTATGATTGGCTAGTGACTCATCAATTATGTGACTAGACAATCATAATAATAATTTGTGAAAAATCTGACGTTGACCAACACCTTCAAGAAGGCGTTGGTTACCACTTTTGGTTTGCCAATTTGAAATCTGATTGGTTAGAGCAACAGTTGGATTGACACATTTGATGCGACAGTCCCCGCAGAACTGATTGTGAAGGCGTCCAGGTAGATTTTTGGCTCTGGTAACAAATCATGGCTGGAATGTGATTGGTTAAATGCTTAAATACGAAAACACATCTGGAAACAGCGCAACAGGGGAAAAGTAATGAAAGGAAGATGAAAGACAATTTGGAATTATTTAATAGGAATTCATGGACAAAATATAATTAACATCAGTCTGTGATTCAGGTATTTTAAGGCCAGCAATGAAGACTTTTCAGACCCTGACGGCCCACCACTGCAACATATTGTACATCTTGCGAACAATCTCCTTTTCCTCCAAGTCCTGAAACTCGTTAAGCTTCTCCATGCATATTTTGTCACAAAACTGCAATGTCTGATTTCCCGGTGATTATGTTGACCTCAGTGGAAATGACCTTTGCTGTGAACATTGTTAGGACAATTGGGGTGTTTATTACCCCTGCCAACTGGAAGAAATACAAGGTGAAAGGTTATGTTTTGGCCGCCGTTCGGTGGTTACTATCCTTTATCACTTCCTGAGACGATTATGTAAAGACGGCAGAACCAAGAGGTAACAAACGCTTCCATACAAAATGAGAACACTTGTGAGGAGCTGCTGAGGCTGACCTGATTTCATTGCGGATGTTTCTTCTGGGTGTAAATTTAGTTACGGAACAAATTAAATTGATTGGATTGAATTGCATTGGATTTACCTTTATTAGTCTTGCAGTGGAGAAATTTACATTTCACAGCAGCAAAGTTGTGAAAGGAAATGAAAGGAAATAAAGAAGTAGAAAAACAAAATACAGGAGCGGCTGGAAAGGCAGCCACTCTTACGGCGCCATCTTGAAGTCAAAGGAACAAAAAAACTAAATAACAAATAACATGACAATACAAAGACACAGTCATTCATTCGTAAGCACTTTCTGTAACCTCTTTGTTACATGAAGCAGTTCTAGATGAAAGAGGACATGATCAAAGTGTCCTTTTCACCAGTGGATCACGGATGTCATGGTGGAATGTGCACGTCTACTACAAGTTAAATGTTGAAAGCAAACATGAAGCTGTCTGTAGCATCCATTGACGGAAAGAGATTGTCTCACATCACCTGTGCCACGTAAATCCGCATCAATTACAAGCCACAACAGTTCCACATACACATCGGCAAGGTCAAGGTACCATTGTATATTCTTCTCTTATCACGGTATTCATACCCTTTTTTGGTCCTTCTTACAGAATAAACGCCCAAAAATCTTTTGAATCCTTGTCTGCGACTTTGGACTTTAGCGTTTGCGCTGTATTTTGTGCTGCGTACGAGTGACAGCCTGCACGTCCATCTGCTCACACTTATCCATGTGTGCGTCACTGCAAAAAAGTGTATGAGTGCACCTCGTGCATGTTTGTGTTGCTTGGACGCCACCTCATCCTGGCGCAGACTTCCCAACGTGAGAGGATGAGGGGCTAGCGCACAGGCAGCAGGATATCCCACCACTGCACCCACTTCCTTCATGTCTTCCCAGCAGCTACAAGCAAAGAAATGTCATCTAAGGTCAACCGGACCCCTCCCTCTGTCATCCTTCCATCACCTGCCCTCCTGCGTATGCTGACAGCATTATTTTTCTCTCCTCATGACACTAGCCTTTTCTCATCACTGCCCTTCAACCTGACTTTTCTCTATGCCGTTCACCTTCTTATTTTTTAAAATCCCTTTCTCAGTCCTCCATTTGTCTCTTTTTTTGGACCTTTGGAGTAGGCAGCATCACTCTCCCAGTCTCTCAAAGACACAAACAGAGCTCAAACGATTCTTCTCTCCCAGTCCTTTTGTTGTTTGCTGATCTCTCCATTGTAACACAGTTACTTTACGGCCTGCTTTCCCAGACAGACTGGAGATTAAACGGAATTCTTTTACGGGAGAAACCCTATGGAACAAAGGAGGAGTGGTTGTGAGTCAGTCCAATGTGTGTCAGAATACTCAAACTAAAATCTGGGGCAAGAGGTAATGCAATATAGATGTAATGTCATCATGAATACTGAATGATACACAAAAACATGTACTGTAAAGACATAATTATGATTATCACCAAGTGGGAGCAGGCGATGCTCTCCATTTTAATAAAAGTGCATCCTTTTTAATCTACTCAGTCGTCATTGGAGCGTGTTAAATTTTTTTTTGTTTTCCATTCCTAGATTTAATAAATCTGTTTTGTGAGATATTTCCCATGTTGAAAACTCATTCTAGTTGGGTTGCTTGTACTCGTGAGAATGTACAAAGTGCTTGGAAGTGATCCATGGATTTTTAAGATGGTGTCGACTTCAAAAAAATATTTGGATTCAGAGGACTTGATTTTGTGCGAATATTTGTGCAAATGAAAAGTAACAAAATTCAACTGATACACAAGTTACCTTTTTGTTATGCTGCCCTAGCTTGTCCTTGTCGCGGGTGAGTTGCAGCCTATCCAAGCTTGTTTTGGGCAAGAACTGAGGTAAACCCTGTACTGGCTGTCTGGCATTCTCAGTGGCAGAAATCGATGCAAAAACTTTTGATGCTCTCATTCCTCTTCAGAAAACATACAGGCATTTTCGCTAGTAACTGGTATTGGATTGGATTAGCCTTTATTAGTGCCACAGTGGAGACATTTATATTTCACAGTAGCAAAGTGATGAAAGTAAGAGAACATTGCAAATTTCCCCATTGTGGGACTATTAAAGGCTCTCTGATTCTGAAAGGTAAGGAAGAGGTCGAAAAACAAAATACAGGACCTGCTGTAAAGGCAGCCACTCTCGCGGCGCCATCTTGATGTAAAAAAAAAAACAAATAACAATGTGACACAACACAAAACACAGAGACAGTCATTCAATCAAGTTCCAGATGAAAGAGGAGAGGATCAAAGCGTCCTTTTCACCAGTGGATGAGGAACCTCATGGTGGTATGTGCAGGTCTGCTCCAAGCTAAATGTTGAAAGCTAACACGAAGCTGTAGCATCCATTGACGAAAAGAGATGGTCTCACATATCATGTCCCACGTAAATCCGCTTCAATTCCAAGCCGCGGCAATTATTTATCCATCCATTCTGAACCTTGTTTGTTTTTTTCATTGTCTAAGTCCAAGGTGCAGGAGTTTGGAGGCAGGTATCGTTGATAAATTTGCTTGTGCCCATTGTAGCCCAGTCTCAAATCCGAAATCTTATGTAGTGTACTCCATGTTTTCCATAATACCATTGAGCCCACTGTGCATCCCAAAATCCACAAACCCAATTATTGTGCCGGTGTGAAGGCCCAGTCATGAATTCTTTGATCATCATATTGATCGCATGTTCCTATTGTATTTCTGGAAACAACCGTTTTAGTTTCGCTAGTTGACGTTCACAATGTCGTGTCCTCATTTTATGGAATTCATAAATTTGAGTATCAAAGCATGTTTTGGATCGCACGCATCTGTGCTGCATTTGCTCGGATTGTGTTTGGAGTGATACTGGAAGGCAGGTCGTCTTCATCAGCCCGTGTTTTGGCAGCAGTCTTTGAGTGACTCCAAATGTCTGACTGCTGTGTGTTTTTTTACATGATTCAAACATATCCATATCCCATTCCAGGATATGTGTAACAACTTCAAATATTCCACCTGAATGTTTTCCAAATATTTTTTCTCTGTACCGGACTTCTAATCTGCACACCATCACATACTCAGTAGAAACACATGCTTTTTTTGTCCACCCTCACCCATTGTGACCTACATTCACTTTCAATGAAGCCATCAATCATTTAGTGGCTAAAAGACAAAGTCTATCTCAGGTGAAATGCAGAGCATCTGATCGTAATGGTATGAATGCTCCAATGATATTATAAAGATGTGTAAGTGATGTTATGAATCCGAATATTCTTTGAGGTGTTACTGGGAATAAAACTAAATATGACCTGTGGTATGTTGAGATATAAATAGTGCTATGTTGATATTTTTTCCATATGTCTTTTGTCCTGCAAAGTCAGCTAGCGGTTGTCAACTTCCTCTGCGGGAGTTGGAATTCTCCAATCAGATCAACTTGTGTCAGTCTTTTTTTCAGCTATGCCTGTTAGCTCAGAGATGACGAAAAGTTAGAACTAGGTTTCCCAAAATTCAAGTTTCATTCCCTAACTCTGTAATATCGATGAATGGTATGTGCAAATCATGTTATGGAGGGTGTTGTTGCGTCTTTATTATTCAAAATGTCCCCATTGTGGGACGATGAAAGTTTTTCTGATTCTGATATTTACAAAATTGAATTTTATGACTACATAAGCATTCAATACAACGTTAGAAACCTTTCATCAGAAAAAAAGAGTTAATTCCTAAGTCATATGGATCTGGAGTTATCTGAGCTTGAAATGGTGGTAGCTTGACAAAATACAATACAATACATACAGGTTCATTTATATAGCGCTTTAACAACAGCTGAAGCTGTAACAAAGCGCTAACATGAACAAAAGCCAAATGCTGGGTCCACCCAGTGCTTTATCAGCACCCCCTCACAAGAAAAACCAAAACCCGAACAAATTCGGGAATGGCAATCCATATCATGCTTTTCAATTCCCGAATAAATCCGTCCGGGAATGGCAGCGAATGAGTTCATCATTTTTTTTTTCAATCGATGAGTAGGCAAGGGGCACCCTGAACCGGTTGCCAACCAATCGCAGGGCACACAAAAACGAACAACATTCCACGCTTACACTCACACCTCGGGGCAATTTCAAGTGTTCAATCAGCTTGCCGTGCATGTTTTTTGGAATGTGGGAGAAAACCGGAGGACCCAGAGAAAACCCACCTAAGCACAGGGAGAACATGCAAACTCCACACAGGACGACCGGAGTTTCCAATCAATGACTGGGTCTCTCTGTGCCCTGTCATTGACAGGTGACCAGTCCAAGGCATACTCTGCCTTTCACAGTCCAATTGGCACATTAGATAGGAATTGATCCCACGCTAGCAGCATGAAAGTCAACCAATCGCGTGAGCCAATATACCGCCAAAGGCCAGAGACAACCCTCTTCTTTTTCCCAGTTTTTCCCTCCCAACGGTATTCCAGCCAAAGGACAACCCAATATCTCTAAATAGATCAGTATTGCGTCGAGCACAGATTTCTTCCAAGGGCAAACAAATAACTCTCCAGTTGAATGAATGCATTATTGCAAAGAAGTTCAAAAAAACGATTTAAACTTTTAATAAAAGTCAAAATACAATAGTATCATTCTCATTACAATTCTGTACACAAACTCAATGCCTTTTGTGGGGTGGTAATTCACACCAAAGTTAGAATTCTTGATATTACTCTCGGCTTTTGTCTCTCGTGAGGCTTTTCAGACGTATTTAATATTGTGAGAGCAAAACCAACGATAAGAACCTCATGTATTGGTAATGCTGTTCTATCTAATAATTTGCTTTGTGTATATCTCTTCAGTTTTGGCACACCCTAAACCACAGGTATCAAAGTCAAGGCCCGGGGCCCAAATCAGGCCCCCCACATTATTTTATTCGGCCCGTGAAAGCAAATGAAGCATGCCAAGTGCCATGATGCTTGCTAAAGTCTGAACCAAAACTTCAAATTGTCCCATGTCAACCACAATAACAGTCATTATTTTTGACTTATTTAAAAAAAAACTATTTATTACATTTTATGCGGTGTATATGTAATATGTGGACGCTTCCCCAAATTCATAACGACCCTGAGAGGAAACTGTAAATACAATGTGACCCGTGGCGAAACATTTGTTTGACACTAAATCATATCTATAGAATTGCTAGTGGATCCGAAGTACCTTATATTTCGCTTCCAGAATTTAGTAGCTTATTTCCAAGGTTATTGTCTGTCAGACCCCAAAATGTCATCAAAATCACTAGCTTTGTTTTCACCCAATTCATCTTACAAACACAGAAACGAAGTTGAGAGAAAACAACTGCAACTGACTTATCTCAGTGGAACACTTTTCAGCACATTGTGGACTATTTTCACACGACTACAGACCTATATCAAAAAAAGGAAGAATAACAACAAAGATGGAGGCCGCGGTCAAGTAGACAGAATGTGAGTGAGAATAGAAATCAGATTGAAAAATAGATGAGCAGGCATGGGTGTGTACGTAGAGGCAAGATGACTTATTCAGGCGAGAGCATGTGTACATGCCACTAAATCACTCGTAACCACCTTCCCCCTGGTCAGGCTCAGTCCGAGACTTGAGACGACGACGGGGGTCAAGTAGGGATGGGGATCAACAGCTGCAATGAAGATTTGGATCGTAATGTGAAATGTCAGGGGAACATCTGCTTCCTTCCTGAATGCCAATGTATTCCTTCCGAGTGATGCTCCTATAATCAGTTCCATCCTGCGCTGGATTTTTGCGCAAGCAAGGAAATAGTACTTTTTTTGGGCGGGGGGGACGCGATGGTACGCATTAATTTTACAGCTTGGTGTGCGCCATTTCATAAATTGTCATTATTTAATTTATAATTCAGATCAACCTCCATTACACAAATACCAGGATTTAGTTTTTCGCTCAATCAGCAATGCATCTACAACACATTCCGCAGACAAAACGCAACCTGTTACTGGGGGAAAAAAACAGGTAAGCGGTGAGTTCCAAAACCTGTTAAACCTCAATGCGGTTAGTAGTTTTTAGCTGTAAAACCGGAATGAGTATGATATATTTAGTTGGATACAAAAGTAGCCTTTCATCAATCCCATTTACTAATCCATTGTGTGTTTCCTTCTACTGTGGTCCCACCCTGATTTCACCTCTTCCTAATTACGCTTCCCTTGCAATTTAAACAATGTCCCCTTGTACTCAAATCTCATTTTGCCCTTGGCCTTCCTTGAAATATTTTGCTCTGCTTTTTTTAAGATTCTGCCCTGCCCTTCACCATCAACAAGCACACCATTGTCCACTCCAATTATGTAAGTACTGTATACATTTCGGAATCCGAATCAGAATCAGAAATCCTTTAATAGTCCCACAATGGGGGACATTTGCAATCTACAGCAGCAATATTGAAAGGGGTAAGGGAGATGGAGGGTCAAAAGATAAGATAAAATAAAGTATTCTATGCACAAAAGAAAATGTCAGGAGACTGAAATGTACAACTGCACAAAAGGTTTCAGAAAAAGAACTGGATATCGTGCAAAGTATAAAAATACAGTCTAAAAAGCATATTTCATATACAGTTTGTAACTGTATTCACTCGACATAAGGTGGCTGTGCTACAATGTGTGGGTCCAGGTATTTTTTTCATGTGTGTTTATTAAGAAGCCTGACAGCAGTCGGCAGGAATATTTATTTTCAGGACTGTATGTCTTTCAATTCAAACCTTTGTTGATGAGACCAGTGCAACCATATTTTTACCTATTTCTCTCTTTTTATAATTTTATCTGTGCTTTTATTTATGTCCCTGCTTTGAAAGGTGCTTATAAATTATTATTATTATTATTATTATTATTATTATTATTATTATTATTATTATTATTATTATTATTATTATAAAGTGCTCCTTCCTTGAATGACATATTAAAACCTTTTCCACATGTAGGATGCACCACATTATAAAGCGCACCTTCAATGAATGACATTTTTAAATCTTTTCCATATATAAGGCGCACTGGATAATAAGGTGCATGGTCAGCTTTTGAAAAATAATTAAGGCTTTTAAGTGCACTTTAAAGTGCGGAAAATACGGTACTTTCCTGCAGATTAGCCGAGATAAATCCAGCAATAATTCACTGTGGTTGGCTAAAAACCTTGAAAACCGGTGCATTTGAAACTGACATCAAAAGACAAAAACAAAACGAAACAAAACAAAAAAAACCTCTTGCTCCCTCATCCTTCACTCTCCTTCATCCCTCATGAGATAGACGAGGGATGGCAACCGGACATGAGATCACATGCAAAGGCACTCAACCAGCCCAGTCACCCCCACACAGGCACACACAACGAGCAGACACACACACACACACACACACACACACACACACACACACACACACACACACACACGCACACGCACACGCACACACACACACACACACACACACACACACACACACACACACACACACACACACCGAGTACCATCTGATATTCTGAAGTCGATGCTCTCTAACTGTCATTGCTAGTTACAGACCTATCATGCAGAAATGCTGACTTATTTATGTAATTCATGCAAACAAGCAGGAACAGAGGAAACTTGGGCTTTTTGCCTATATTGTGTGTGTATGTGTGTGTGTGTGTGTGTGTGTGTGTGTGCGTGTGTGTGTGTGTGTGTGTGTGTGTGTGTGTGTGTGTGTGTGTGTGTGTGTGTGCGTGTGTGTGTGTGCATCGACTGTGTGTGCCTCGACTGGGATCACCACCTTATCGTGGTGAGGCACTTTGCGCGTCTCCATGACCCCGAGAGCTATGTCGGCTGGAGTCTTGTACTCCTGGCAGGGTCACCCAAGCCGAACAGGTCGGAGGGTAGAGGCCAGACAAAGAGTGATCCCAAATCCGCACCCGGGGGTAGGCGTAGGCGGAGTCCAACAGATCGGACCACCGACAGCCCCTTGCAACCGCACTCACCTGAAGGTTGTCTCGAGTCTTCACTCTTGCCACTGGAATACAGTGGGTGCGGCCAAGTATGTGGGGGAAGGAATTGCGCGTCCCGTCCCTCACACTAAAGCCACTAGTAGCGCAGGTTTCAGCTTCCACCATATAAGTCCACTGGCGATAGGATAAAGTGACGGGGGCAGGTCATGGATGTGACTGGAAGCTTCTAGCTTGATTCCTACACAGGGGCGGTACAGGATTGATGGTCGTTCCGAAGATGGGATGGAGCAACATTATCCTTCGGCAGCATCCTGTGCGTCTGAGCAGCCCTATTCAGGGTCCGCACTGCTCACCCCTTATAGGGGAAGGATCTAGAAAAGGTGACCTAAACATTGCTTGTTCCACCACACCTGGGTGGCCCACCGCAGCCACCAAGGCATCCCCCCTCTGCGGTCGAAAACGAAATATAATCAAACCCATGACTATGTACCTGGTTTCCTGGAATGTTCGCACCCTCCTCGATGCTCGAGACGGGATGGAGAGACCTCAAAGACGAACTGCCCTCATCGCACATGAGCTGAAGAGGTACAACATCGATATTGGCGCACTCAGTGAGACTCGGTTCTCAGGCGAGGATTCACTCACAGAAGTTGGTGAAGGTTACACCTTCTTCTGGAAGGGTCTCCCAGAGAATGAGCGAAGACTCCATGGAGTTGGCTTTGCTGTGAAAAGCAGCTTACGTAGTAACATCCCTGAGTCCCCCCAAGGCATCAGTGAACAGCTTATGACCTGGCGTATTCCCCTGGTAAAAGGTCGCTTCGCAACTTTAATCAGCGCCTATGCTCCCACCTTGGATGCTGACGATAACACCAAAGATGCCTTCTACGAGTCCCTGGATGCTACCATATCCAAAATCCCTGCCTCTGATAAACTTGTTCTGATGGGTGACTTCAATGCCCGAGTAGGTACTGATGCCAGGCTCTGGAAACAAGTAATCGGAAGGCACGGGACGGGGAAAATAAACTGCAATGGCCTCCGACTCCTCACTCTGTGCTCTGAGCATTAGTTGATTGTAACTAACACCATCTTTCAGCTGAAAAAGAAATACATCACATCATGGATGCACCCCAGGTCCAAACATTGGCACTTACTGGACTACATCATCACAAGGCAACGAGACCAAAATGATGTCTGCATCACGCGGGCCATGCGTGGGGCTGAATGCTGGACTGATCATCGACTGATCAAGTCCAGGCTCAAGCTGAGAATTCGACATCCTCATAAGAAACAGCAACCCCAAAGGCGTCTTAACACCAGGGCCCTGGAGTCCCCAGAATGTGCAGCCAGCTACCGCCACAAGCTGGCAGAGGGACTTGCCAGCCTGGACAACGACACCAGTAACGGTAACCTTGATGTTGAAAGCAGGTGGAAAAAATTGAGGACAACAATTCATCAAGCTGCCTCTGAGACCATTGGCTTCACTCAGAAACGTCATCAAGACTGGTTCGATAACAGCTCAGCTGCCATACAGGAGCTTCTGGAAGCCAAGCGCAAAGCCCATACCACACTTCTCTGCAACCCTCATTCTCCACTTCTCCTCTCTCACTACAAGGCCATCCGTGGTGAAACACAGAAACAGCTGAGGATGATAGAGAACAAGTGGTGGCTCAGCAAGGCCCAAGAAATCCAGAGGCATGCAGACAACAACACACACGCCTTCTATGATGCTGTAAAATCCCTGCACGGCCCACGAAGACAACACATTGTCCCAGTTAAATCTGCAGACGGTTCTGTACTACTGAAGGACAAACAGCTAATACTTGAGCGCTGGGCAGAGCACTTTGACTCCCTGCTCAACCAAGTAAACCCTTCAGACACATCTGTCCTTGACTCCCTCCCAGAGCTTCCATCAGTTCCCTCCCTTGATGAACCTCCTCAGTTCACAGAGGTCCTCTCTGCAATCCGGAGCCTTAAAAACAACAAAAGCCCTGGCCCTGATGGACTTCCAGCTGAGGTCTTCAAGAGCGGCGGTTACCTCCTGACACGGAAGCTTTACCACCTCATCTGCAAGATCTGGCAAAACGGGACACTTCCTCAGGAATGGAAAGACAGCAACATTGTCACCATTTACAAAAGGAAGGGGGACAAGTCAGTCTGCGGCAACAGCCGTGGCATCTCCCTACTTTCTGTTGCTGGCAAGATTCTTGCAAAAGTAATGCTGTTCCGTCTTACATCGCACATTACCGAAGACATCCTCCCAGAGACACAATGCGGCTTCAGGAAGGATCGAAGCACTCTGGACATGATCTTCGCTGCGCGCCAAGTTCAGGAGAAATGCAAGGAACAAAACAAGGACCTCTATATCACCTTCATCGACCTTACAAAGGCATTTGACACAGTTAACCGTGACATTCTCTGGACCATACTGCAGAAATTTGGCGTCCCCTCCAAATTTCTCGGCATCCTAAAACAGTTCCACAGCGGCATGCAAGCAACTGTACTTGTTGGTGGCCAGCAATCTTCCCCGTTCCCTGTGGAAGTCGGGGTGAAGCAGGGCTGTGTACTGGCCCCTGCTATATTCAACCTGTTCCTGATGGCAGCTACGCTCCTCTTCCATAAGTCCATCCAGGAAGGTGGCGGCGTACAAATCCAATTCCGCCTGGATGGTAACCTGTTTAACATCAGACGCCTACAGGCCAAGACCAAGACCCTGATCAGCGCCATCCACGAGCTACAGTATGCAGATGATTGTGCTCTGCTGGCCCACAGCCCAGCTGCCATGCAAAATGCCCTTGATACCATGTCCTCCGTCTACCGATCACTCGGTCTCGTGATCAATGTAACCAAAATGGAGGTCATGGCAAAAGAGAGTTCTCCAACCCCAGCGTTCACCCTCAGTGGCACACCCCTCAACGTTGTCCAACAATTCAGCTACCTCGGCAGCATTCTAACACCCTCCTGTCTAATTGATGATGACGTCCAGGCCCGCATCCATCAATCCATGCGTACTCGTGTGTTCGAAAAGAACCACTTAAGAACTCCAACAAAAGTCGCAGTCTACCAAGCAGTGTGTGTGTCCACGCTGCTATATGGCGCAGAAGCCTGGACCATCTATCGACGCCATGTGAGACGCCTTGATGCATTCCACATCAGGTGCCTCCAACGAATCCTTGGTATCACCTGGCAGGATCGTGTTCCACACACCGACATCCTTCAACGCACTGCCTCCACCAGTATCGAGGCCATACTGGCAAAGAGGCAACTTCGGTGGGTTGGACATGTCATCCGGATGCCTAGCTGCCGCTTGCCTCGACAGGTGCTGTATGGACAACTCTTGTCAGCGAATAGGAAGCCTGGTGGTCCTAAGCTGCGATACAAAGACCAGCTTAAACAGACTCTAAAGAAATGCAACATCAAGCCCAGCGATCTGGAGTCTGCTGCAGCGAACAGGCCACTGTGGCGCTCCTTATGCCACGAAGGGGTGACACAACTTGAAGACAAGCGCACCCAGAGGAGGATCGTGCGGCACGAGCAAAGACACCTTTGTGCTGCTTCAGTACCGTCTCGCCAGCCCGGTCCTGGCCTCACATGTCCTGAATGTGGCAGGATTTGTGGCTCCAGAATCGGGCTTCATAGTCACCTACAGTGGCATCGACGCCAGCGCCAATAACCACTGTCCAATACCCCACAAAGCAATGGAAGCTATGTCATCTTCGACTTCGATGGACTGCCAAGAGAGAGAGTGTGTGTGTGTGTGTGTGTGTGTGTGTGTGTGTGTGTGTGTGTGCGCGTGTGTGTGTGTGTGTGTGTGTGTGTGTGCGTCCGTGTGTGCGCGCGCGCGCGCGTGCGTGCGTGTGTGTGTGTGTGTGTGTGCGCGTGTGTGTGTGTGTGTGTGTGTGTGCGTGCGTGTGTGTGTGCGTGTGTGTGTGTTGTGTGTGTGTTTGTATGTGTACGTATGCGTGTATACTGTACCCTATTTGGCTTTGCATTACATCACTTTGCCATTACAGGAGACACACACACACAGATACACACGGAATCTCACTCATCATCTTACTCACCCCCTCAAAGGTGGAACAATGCTAAACGTCCGTCTGACTAGTTTGATAGACACGTTGTAGCCTGTAACTCCAGTTCATAGTAGCTTTTTTTTGCTCATTGCCTCACTTGGCTATGATGAAAGTGGACTTTAACAGTGACAAGGGGAAAATAAATAATAGTGTTCTCAACCTTTATTTAGATCCTTCGCTTAGTTGTTGCTCGTCATGTGTTATTTCAATCCCCAAATTAAAATTTTCACATATTTGAAAATGGAACAGGTTATACAATAAAACTAACAATGCTAACATGTAGCGATATGTTGTAGGAACAGGTTATACAGTAAATTAACCATGTTAACATGTAGCAACATGTTGTAGGCACATGTTAGACAATAAAACTAACAATGCTAACATGTAGCAATGTGTTCTAGGGACAGGTTATAGGGTAAAATTCACAATGCTAACATGTAGCAGTATGTTGTCGGGACAGTTAGCTTATCCAGTAAAATTAACAACGCTAACATGTGGCAATATGTCGTAGGCGCAGGTTATACAGTAAAATTAACAATGCTAACATGTAGAAAAATGTTTGAATGGCTGCTATTAACAATAGAAGCTAGCATTTCAATGGTATGCCTCAAAACTCTGAAGTTAGTGGTTCAAATCCAGGTTTGGGCTTTCCTGTGTGACATTGGCCCAATGTGATTGTTTTCTATTACTCTAATGCTAGTTTTCTCTCTAAATACCCCCCAAAACGCGCACTGCAACCATTGCGGCCTTATTATTTTTCAATTGGTGTAAATGTCATTGTAGATGCTTGTACGAGGTCACTCCCCCCAAAAAAAATCAGTACACAAATTCATCCTATTAAATAGTACACAAATGTCACTTGGCAAATCAACGCTACACAGAATAATATTTACCATTGCTCAGTAATTATCACCGTACACACTAATCCAAGCCTCCGTACGTGTTGGTGCCGCACGCTCGTCTCTGTGTGGGCGAGGGATCCTGGCACCATTAAATTCATAACTGGGGCAACCCACTCAATCACTTTTGTGCACTTCGTTCTAAGAGCTGCAAAGAACTGTGGCTGCAATGTGCAGGGATGTATCTGCCATCTGTGCGTGCTCACCTATGTACATGTATTATGCGCATACCGGTGTGTGCCAGAGTGACACCTCCCTGAGATTACTGTCAGGTAGTGAAACGCTTCTGGGGAACAGTAGCTCAGCTATTTCTGCGTTAAATATATCGCTGACTTCCTGACAAATTTGGCAGTCTGTCACACAGGATCAGGCGTGTACTGCTGCTGATTGTGACTGTTTTGACTCCTCCTCCACAAGGACGAGGCGACACATCTTGATTTATAGAAAACATGTAGCAGGCAAGCCCGCTTCATCAAAATGCATAAACCGAATCTGTAAAGACTTAAGTTTTGGTTTTTGTACGTGGCTGGTGTCAACGACTTAGTTCTGCATATGTATCATCAAAGCAATATACGAGGTTTTAGTCTTGAACTCAGTTAAAATGAAACTCTCTACTGAATGTTCTGAAATCTATGACACCGCCGACGACGAAAGAAAAAATCGACAAGTGTGCGCTCCCTGCTCTCAGTGTGTGGTATCCTCAAGATCAACACGGAAACCATAAATAATCTTCCCAGAAACCAGTTTGCTCCCCCTCAAACCAGATGTCAGTCATAATACCAAAACTGACCTATGAGCAGCAGCATGTTGACACAGGCCATATAGAGTGTCCGAAAATACAAAGTAGGATAATGATAAGTAGTAGAAGAAGAAATAGAGGAAGCCATGCTAATTGCGGAGGACACCGTTCGATCACCTAGCATAATGTTTAGATGACTGAACTCTGGATTGATTCCGTGCACGAGGCTTTATGTTCAGATCGATTGTTAATCGTTGACGAAACTGTTATGTGAAATTTAGGAGGATTCACTCTTTAAAAACTCCCGAACGCTCATATTTCAGAGATATTGTGCATGTATAATCTTTAATTACATTACTGTCCCATTTTGCACCTAAACCTAATGCAATTCAAAACCATCAGCATGCCTTTTGGTGTCCTTGTTCTACTTCCTCTGCTCAAGTATAAACATGGAAGTCCAAATATAAAATCAAACACCGGGTTGGATTCAGTCGCAGACAAACAAAGGACAATTGTGTGCTGTGATACTTTCCCGTGCGACAGAAGCCACATATGGAACACATTAGCGAGCAGCAGGTATGCGGGAGCCACAAATTTTCAATGTTTACTTTTTTCTACCTTACACCTTATGGCTAAAATAAACTGGCTCCATTGTTCATTGATATAAAGTGACGAAAGGCACCAGACAGATTCATGCCACCACCAGCGGAATGAAAAACACATACAAAAAATAACAAAACAATATCTGAACCATTTCGTTTGTACTAAGTTCATCCTGTCTACTTGATTTCTAATTTAAAGCAGATTCTTTACTTACAGACAGTGTCTGTATAAGTGTCTGTAATATCTGAACTGTAATATCTGTGTCTCTAATATCTGAACCATGGTAATAATCACATGAGACATAGATTTACTGTATCAAAATTTTAAAGCCTCTATTTTCTGTCGTACTCCTCCTGATTGTTGTTATTTATAATTTGCTCCTACACAAGTTGGCAGAGGGTACATAAATAACTTTGATTAACCCATTTTTTGGTGGTGTGATGTGATATTTCTTTGGGGCGTAAATATGTGCCATAGCTCGATAAGGTTGAGAAGCACTGCGCTACAGTCAGGGCTACACACCCAAAAAAATGATGGTTGCTTGGTTCCAGGATAGCTCAAGGTTTGTACAAAAAGCTGCACTAATGTTGAAGAAATAATATTGGTCGAAAGCATCAGAAAGGAGGACGTTTAACAGATGTGTTTATGAAGAATCCCCGGTGTGTGCCTGCTGTCTGTGCCCATTCCAGCCTGTGATAGTTGTTCTTTTTCAACCAAATGCGCCTTGGAACGTTTTGCTGTATAGTTTCCTCCTTGCACTGCATTGACATGTTCTCCTAATGAATGTGTGGATTTTCTGCAAATGCTTCTTCCCATATACCAAAAACAAGTGGCGGGCCGTGGATTTCATCGCTAGGCCTTCAGTAGTGCTATGTCTGAATCAATCCAGCCTGAAAAAAGTGTGACGTGATTTACTACAAGTCCACTAGAGGGTGCCATCGGCCAGGAAATAACTGACTGACCTTTCTTAATGATATCCATTTTTTCTTAAAGTCCGTCTTGTAAATGACTAACAGTAAATCTGCAGCCAAATCCATTTCTTCTCCTCCTTTAGCCATTGTGGGTTGACAAAACCGCTATTAAATCAACAATGTATATTTGTTTATGCAGCTCGGAGCAGTTTTGACAAACTATATGATTGACTAGTGACTATAGTCACTAGTCAATCATAGTGTGCGAACTATGAGTGGCTATAGCCATTCATAGTTCGCACACTATGATAGACTAGTCACTAGTCAATTATAGTTTGCGAAACCTCTGACGTTGACCAGCGGCTTCAAGGAGGCGTTGGTACCCCTTTTAGGTTGACAACTCGTAATCTGATTGGTTAGAGCAACATTTTGATTGATATATTTGATACGACAGGGCCTGCAGAACTGATTGTGAAGGCGTCCAGGTAGATGTATGACTCTGGTTACAAATGATGGCTGAAATGTGATTGCTTAAATGCTTGAATATGAAAACACACGCCTGGAAGCAGCACAACAGGGGAAAAGTAGTGAAAGGAAACTCAAAGACAATTTGGAATTATTTAATAAGAATTCATGGACAAAATATAATTAACATCAGTTTGTGATTCAGATATTTTCAGTCCAGCAGAGAAGGCTTAGCAGGCCTTGACGGTCCGCCACTGCCAAAAACATGCATGTTAGGTTCGTTGACTAAATAAGAATTGTTTCTTTTTCTGTATGTGCCTTGAGATTATCTAGTAAGAAGTGCAGGGTGTACCCTCACCCTTTGTTTTCGGGGGTACGCTGAAAGAGGAAAAAAGTGCTCAAGAAAATTTATTATGTACTGAACAGTTTTGTTTGAACAGTTATGTACTGAACTTGTTTTGAAGTAAGTACCATTTAGTTGGTTCAGTTTTTTTTCTCGTTGGAAGTAGTAAAACAAATTGTGGCATAACTATTTATGTACAGGAAGTTTACAAACACATATTTCACGAACGTCAAATAGCCTCCCAACAATAAATTATTACATTATTAGACGATTAAAATGGGAAATGAATCTATTCACCTTTATTAGGTGTTTTAACATCACTTTCCAAGTCTATCGGACTTCAATTACATGTCGGCGAACACGTTGAAACCAGATGAAATGATAAAGAGAGGACCTGCAAGCACAAGGCCATTAGTGTACTGTAGTGTAGACTTTTTGGCACGCAGCCACGTGGCCGCTACACCAACAAGATGGCAATTGGGTCTGGCTGAGGTGCAATTACAACATGCATGCACATGTAACTTCTTATCTGAATGTGGCTTGTTATTTGAAGGCTTTTGTTTTATATTTCAATTTTTTTCATCAATGTAATTGTTCATACACATTTCAGCAGCATGTGTTTTGAAGCTTTGCTCTTATCCGGCAAACTGGTTCTGGTTTTAGTTTAGCCTTAAGCTTAAAAGTCGACATCAGATTGCAGTCTAAATGTACCGTGTAACTTTTTAAAAATGGCAGTTGTTCATAAGTGTTTTTAGTTTATGACCCCCATTGATAAGATCAGATCAAATGGTGAAAAAAATTCAACCTTGGTGGCTGTTAAACAGAAGAAGTCATAGTCTTGCGCTCAAGGGCCACATTTGATTTTAGGATGAACAGCTGCTCCGGGTCATTTGTGGATCAGGGGGAGAACAAGTTAAAATACAAGGTAAATTGTGTAAAATTGTTCGATAATTCTGTCTTATTTTTCTATGTTTGTGTATAGTGAGCCCCAATGGATGACAGTTGCGGTGATGGAGAGTTGTGGTGTGCGCAAATGTTTTTGTGGGGAGAAGTAGGGGGTTGATGGACAACACGGAAGAATTGACAGACGTGACCCTTAAAAAAACATACAGCAGATGCTTTGAATCATAACGCAGTTTGGATCAACTTAAAAAAAGAACAAAAAAGGGCACTGGTGAATTTTGCTTTCGAAAGGTCAGTTTGTCCGCGACCTTGCTGCGAAGCAAAATATATGAGCTTGGGTGCTTCAGGACTCACAGCAGGAAGGTTCTGAGTTTGTATCTCAGTTCAAACTTTTCTGTCTGGAATTTGGACATTCTTCTTGTACTTAATGGCTTCTCTCTGTGTACTCCTCCCACACTCCCAAATCATATGGCCGGTCCATTGAAGACTCTAAATTGCTCCTTAGGTGTGAACAATGGTAGCGTGGCTTTCCACTGAGCATTTTTTTGGGTGAGTGTATACCCAATCTTACCACTGAACAGGATAAGTGGTACAGTATACAAAATGGAAGGATAGGGCATGCTTGGGGCCTCATTGCTGCATGTGACCAAAGGGTTTGTAATTTGATTAGCTCCATCACATTAGTCCCCTAACTCACATTGCAACTGAGCAAGATTCCTTCAGTGTTGTGTCACACCACTACAGTGGCATCATCCTTTCCTATTCTAGGTTTGGTGAACAGTATTTTTAAAAAATAATTAACGCTTCATGGAAAAGTATTATTTATATATGAATATAACTGCGTGTATTCAAAACTTTTAGTTATTAAAAATGAAAGAGGAAATGGTTAACTGCTATTTTTCGTTGAAATCAACTGTTGTTACTAATTCTGTCCACCTGAGGGCGCAGTGACGACCATTTACTCGATCACTTATAAACCCCCCCTCCCATTTTTTTAGCCACATTTGTTTAAAAACAGCATACTGATCAATATTGACTTTGTTTAATATTATTAAAGTAGTATAATCCCCCTGTGTTTGTGCATTTCAGGGGGCGGCCATGTTGCCACTTTCTGTTAATGAACAGAAGATGACTGATTATTGCTCAATCTTGAGCCAATCATGGCTCAATTACTTTCTGAATTTGTCGTTTCCAGAGCCATGGCCAATGTGAAGAATACATTTCTGTGAAAATAATTAGTAACTGTAGAAATAGTTCAAGATACTGAACACTGCAAAACCAGTCGCCATCTTGAATTCAAAAGATTTTAATGGTATCAGGCTATGCTTTTCTTCATGGACTGACATAACTTGTATGTCTTAAGTTAATGAACGATTGGATTGAATTGAATTAGCCTTTATTAGTCTCGCAGTGGAGAATTTTACATTTCACAGCAGAAAAGTTATGAAAGAAATAGGAAAGGAAAGGAAGAAGTAGAAAAACAAAATACAGGAGCTGCTGGAAAGAGGAGAACGCTTTCTTGAACTTCCTCAATACTGTAGATGCTGTGATACGCAGGCAACCAGTTCAGGTTGTCCCCCACCTAGACCCTGGGGATGGCTAGGATAGGCCCAAGCACACCTGCAACCCTTGTGAGGACGAAGCATTAAAAATGAATGGATGGACACTACTGTGTTTAGATATATAAATTCAATATCTGTGAAAAGTGAAGGACATTTGGAAATATGAAGTAAACATATCAATTTCGATCTGATCAACTCATTCACTGCCATTCATAAATGTATTCAGGAATTGAAATATGTCATACAGCGCCATTCCCAAATTTGTTCGGATTTTGGTTTTTCTTGTTTGGGTGCCGATAAAGCGCTGGCCATGGCCTCTGGCAATGTTTTTCCATTCCACAAGGGGGAAGCAGTCCCTTGTTTTCATGTTAGTGCTTTGTTACAGCTTCAGCTGTTGTTGAAGCGCTATAAAATCAATATGTAAGTATCACATTGTATTTTGGGCAGCTGCCCTCATTTCAAGCTCATATAACTCCAGACCCATGTAATTTAGGAATTAACTCTTCGTTTCTGATGAAAAAATGGGTCTAAGGTTACTTACGCTGAATTGAATGTTTATGTCGTCCTGAAACTCAATATTCTGTGGGTCCTGGAATTCGAATGACAATTACAAAAACCCTAGCACTGAATTGTACACATTTTTGCACATCTCACAGTGAATGAGTTAATGGCGGATCGGACCTTAAATTTAACACCTGGCCTGTAATTCATTGCCGCTCTTGTTTGCTCAGTTCAAAATCCTGATTCTAAACGAATTCCGATTGTAAACACACCTCACTCTTCTTCCCAGCGTCTAAACTATTATTAGCAGCTTTCTCCCCCCTTGCGTAAAAATAGAAATACACTTGTCCATAACTTGCACCCATTGACACAATAGCCCCTCGTTCTGGAGACGAAGCTCCTCCCAACGCGAGCGCGTGCGTGTACGTGAGTGTACACGCGTGTGTGTGCGCGTGTGTTTGTGTGAGCGTGTTTTTGTGTGTGCGTGTGGTGGGTAGGCTGACAGCTGGGCTCGCCTGCGCTCCAGCTCCAGTCTGCTAAGAAGCTTCATCCCCAAATAGGATGACCGTCGGCGGCTTGTCGCGCGAATCTCATTGACCGTCGCCACAACCGGGACTCTCTCTTCAGTATTCCCACGGGACACTTTTAGAACCCTCCCTGAACACATCAATGTGTTTTTTTCTTTCTTTCGAGTTCTGTAGTGTGGATTTCGAGATGGATATTCCGATTTGAGCGCCGACCAAACACACACACTCACGCGCACAACACAAATACAAGAGACGCGCAAGAGAAAAGTAGCGCTTGTATTCTTGTGAGTCGTTGCGTTAATAATCACAATTTATGGATTACTAATAGACAAGAATCGAAGCAACCGCAACGAGATCTGTCCATTCATGAGCTGAAGGTAAGAATTCAGTTTTTTTGGTCAACTTCCACGCTCCTTTCTTGCCTTTTATTTGAATTGCTCTTTTCGCTGCCAACCGGAGGAGGGAGGATTGCTTTTTGTATAGCGTCAAGTGCACCGGGCTGCAATCGGGGCTCACTTTCCACTTTAACTACTTACTTCATCTTTTTATGAAGCGATTTTAAAGTTTAAATCACGCATTGGAAGCCAAATAGTGATTTTGTTGTGTTTTTCTTCCTATTTATTCCGGAGCACATATCTGTGCGTACAGTAATCCCTTTTGTGTTATAAATGCCATTTTCGGAAGGGTGACCGTATTACATATTATTCATTTTAAATACGATGAAACACGCGAAACGACAGTCGCGGGATGTCATTGTAAGGATAAAAAATATTCAAAATGGGAACTTAAGCAAGACTTGTCACCAAATGGTAAATTATTTACTGTTGGTTTCATTCTCATCCACCCTAACTAACTCAATGAGAATATTTTTTTTTTTTGTAATGGTGAGATGTTAAACCACATTGCTCCTTTATTGAATATAGGCTATTCAATGACAACAATGATTCAAAGCAAATGGAAAGAGGATGCGTGCAATGTCATCTCGGAATTACTGAAATTACCGGTCATGCGATATGAAGCTATTGATCAGTTATTGTTCTGATTGGGTTAAGGAGTGGTAGCAGGCTTTGGCTTGCTCAATATGGGGTGTGTTCAGGGAGTGCTTGTGCATGGTGCAGGGAAACCAATAGTGGTCACTATTGCTCCAGTCCTACATATCAGCCGTGGTTTGACTTCAAACTAAATGAGTTTTGTTTTTCTTCAAAAGTTGTTGTTTTCATGCTGTTTTATGTTGCTTTTTTCAAACAAGAGAGGGCGAGAGAGACGGGGAGATGAGGTGGGTGGAGAGAGAGAGAGAGAGAGAGAGAGAGAGAGAGAGAGAGAGAGAGAGAGAGAGAGAGAGAGAGAGAGAGAGAGAGAGAGAGAGAGAGAGAGAGAGAGAGAGAGAGAGAGAGAGAGAGAGAGAGAGAGAGAAAGATAGAGGCCACAAAAATAGACAGAGAGAAAGAGAGTGATAGAGAGAAAGAGAATAGGAGATAGAGGGAGATAGAAAAACAGAGAGAGGAAAAGGGATAGAGAGAGGAGAGAGATAGACAGAGAAGCGCAGAGTGGAAGAGGGAGAGAGACAGAGAGAGTGATAAAGGGAGGGAAATAGAGGTAAAGAGAGAGAGAGAAAGATAAAGGCAGAGATAAAGAGAGAGATAGAGAGAGAGAGAGATAAAGGCAGAGATAAAGAGAGAGAGAAAAGAGAGAGAGAGAGAGACAATGAGCAAGAGAGAGACAGAGAGAAAGAGAGAGGGAGACAGGGAGAGAGATCTAAATAAGGAGAGATAAAGAGAGGGGGAAGATAGAGAGAGATAGAGATAAAGATAGTGGGAGAGAGAGACAGAGCGAGATAGAGATAAAGATAGTGGGAGAGAGAGACAGAGCGAGAGAGAGAAACAAGAGTGAGAGAGAGAAAGATAAAGGCAGAGATAAAGAGAGAGAAAGAGAGATAAAGCCAGAGATAAAGAGAGAGAGGGAGAGAGAAAGATTTAAAGAGAGAGAAAAAGAGAGAGAGAGACAAAGAGCAAGAGAGAGACAGAGAGAAAGAGAGAGAGGGAGACAGAGGGAGAGATCTAAATAAGGAGAGATAAAGAGAGGGTGGAAGATAGATAGATAGAGAGAGAGGGAGATAGAGATCTAAAGAAGGAGAGCTAATGAGAGAGCGGGAAGAGAAAAAGACAGACAGAGGGTAAGAGAGAGAGAGAGAGAGAGAGAGAGAGAGAGAGAGAGAGAGAGAGAGAGAGAGAGCAAGTGAGCGAGAGAGAGAGAGGGGGGGGGAGAGAGCAAGTGAGCGAGAGAGAGAGGGGGGGAGAGAGAGGGAGAGAGAGATCTGAAGGAGAGATAAAGAGAGAGGGGGAAAGATAACTAAAGAGCGAGAGAAAAAGAGGGCAAGAGAGACAGAGAAAGAGAGAGAGAGAATGAGAGAGAGAGAGGGGGAGAGTGATCTGAAGGAGAGATAAAGAGAGAGGGGGAACGATAGCTAAAGAGAGAGAGAAAAAGAGAGGGCAAGAGAGACAGAGAGAGAGAATGAGTGAGAGAGAGAGAGAGCAAGTGAGCGAGAGAGAGAGAGGGGGGGGAGAGAGCAAGTGAGCGAGAGAGAGAGGGGGGGAGAGAGAGGGAGAGAGAGATCTGAAGGAGAGATAAAGAGAGAGGGGGAAAGATAACTAAAGAGCGAGAGAAAAAGAGGGCAAGAGAGACAGAGAAAGAGAGAGAGAGAATGAGAGAGAGAGGGGGAGAGTGATCTGAAGGAGAGATAAAGAGAGAGGGGGAACGATAGCTAAAGAGAGAGAGAAAAAGAGAGGGCAAGAGAGACAGAGAGAGAGAATGAGTGAGAGAGAGAGAGAGAGAGAGAGAGAGAGAGAGAGAGAGAGAGAGAGAGAGAGAGAGAGAGAGAGAGAGAGAGAGAGAGAGAGATCTCACAAACCACACGCCATAGCCTCCCATGGCAACACCCAAATACTCGCAGTGGTTTCCTTCTCTCGCTGCTCTACTATAGCATGACCAACATATAGATCTCTCAACATGATTTCAGCTTTTGATGCATTAGGAAGAACAAACAGATTTTCATGTAAAATTATATAATTAAAACCAACCCAGAATCAGTTTCTAAAACATTGCCTTCCGGGCACACAAATCTCCTGGAGGCATTTTCCAGACAAGCTGTAAATCTGACCAAGCCGCCTTCCAGAGGCTGAAAAAACAATCCAAGCAGTGTTTATCCTGCCTTGTAACAATTCATCCACTGACATGTTGTATTGCCAATGCCTTACAGTAAGTAAGACTACCTTGGAATCCAGCCGCGTTGCGTTGCTCCGTGGAGCGTTTGATCTGACGATCCTCTAACAATAGCAATCGTGTGTCACTCATGTTTATTTGTCACACTGTGCATGCATGCGTGTCTATGTGTGAGAGAAGGAGCTCAACATGAGAGAGAGCTGCTTTTTGAAATGTGCCACTCGAGGAAAGACGGCGCCTGAATACAGTGGCTTTGAATAATTGATAAACGACTTTGCTCCTTTTCAAACGAATTGGCCTCCTTCGCTAAACAATGAGGCCAGTCAAGCTACTGTTAACTGTCACTGCTCATTCAATGAGAGTCAATACCAAAGCATTTTAGATGAGTCGCGTTTATGCTTATTTCATGGGAGACATGTTTTATTAATGCGCACCATTCCATGTTTGGGCGCGCTGATTCTTTTTTTTCCATACAATCGGGCGGCATGAATCCCCTTTTGTATTCATTGGACTTAGATTGGACGTCATATCATCCATGCATCTGCCTGTAGAGTCTTTAACTCATTCACTGCAAGACAATGCAAAAATGTGTCCACTCCAGTGCCAGGGTTTTTGTCATAGAATTCACTTGAATTCCAGGACCCACCGAAGATTGAGTTTAAGACTACATAAACATTCGATACAGCGTTAGAAACCTTACACTCTCTTCTTTCATCAGAAAAAAAGATAATTACTAAATTAGATGGGTCTGGAGTTATATGAGCTTGAAATGAGAGTGGCTGTCCAAAATACAATGCAATATATCCAAATTGGTTCATATAGCGCTTTAACAACAACTGAAGCTGGAATGAAGCGCTGAAGTGGAAAAAAAGGAAATGCTGACCCTTTTGGAAGGGAAAACTCATTGCCAGAGGCCATGTCCAACGCTTTATGGGTAACCATACAAGAAAAACAACAAAACCCAAATAAATTCGGGAATGGCGGTCAACGTCATATTTTCAATTACCAAATAGATTCGTGAATGGCAGTGAATGAGAATGAGATAAGGAACTGAACATGCTAACAGCTAGGTAGCATTGATTTGGTGTAAAACAGTGCATTCCCAAAGTCCGGCTCCGGGGCCCAAATGCGGCCCATAGTCAATTTTCTTTTGGCCGCATGTAGAATTAATACATTGTGCAGTAACAATAATAATAATAATAATAATAATAATAATAATAATAATAATAATACATTTCATTTATAAGCGCCTTTCCAAACTCTCAAGGACACTTTACAGTGACAGGATATTTTCTCTTCGGGTGAGCAGCGGCAGCCACACGCGTCAACCCGTAAGTAACATAAAAACAACAACAATAAGCACTGTTGCCTGTGTTTGCTAAGTGCTGCCATCTAGAGGCTCAATTAGGAACAGCAAATTAGTATATGAGTAATTGACTGAATGAGCCCCCAAATTTTCTAAAATTGTGACTTTTTCAAAAACATTTCTAAAGTGGCGACAATCATCAAAAGAATAATTACTTCTGTTCAACTGTTGGTTGAAACTAACAAAAAGTTAGTTTAAAAAAAGTGAAGTGTCAATTTAATTTTGATATGCATGTTTCAAATGAATCAGACAGACACATGCTTAACTCATTCACTGCCATTCCCGAATTTTTTTGGGTATTGAAAATCATGAGGGCGGGGGTGGGGGGGGGTGCCAATAAAGCACTGGTCAGACCTCAGGAAATGTTTTTCCCTCTCACGAGGCGGCAGCATTTGCCTTTTGTACAGCTGCCTCCATTTCAAGCTCAGATAACTCCAGACACGTATAACTTAGGACTTAAGTCTTTTTTTCTGATGAAGACTCTCTAAGTTTTCTTACGCTGCATTGAATGATTATGTAGTCCTAAGACTCAATAGTCTGTGGGTCTTGCAATTTGAGTGAAAATGACAAAAACCCTGGCACTGGAGTGGACACATTTTTGCTCCTCTGGCATTGAATGAGTTCTGCCAAGGTTCGCCTCCTACCCCCTACACTTTTAACACACCAAATCTGCCCCCTTTGAAAAAAGTTTGAACACCCGTGGTCTAAAACGTTGGTGGATCAGCCACTGCACACATTGGCGACGAGCATTGTGCTAATGAGATGGTTTTAAGTTACACAAAGTGTTTGTCCAGACTTTTTGGTACAGTGTAATTTTGTTGGTTTCTCCACGGTGATTATGACCCTTTTTCAAGCCTAAATTCCGTGTTTTTAACAAGCCAGTCACTTATTGCCATTTGCCATCACCGCGACATCCCCCTCCACTCCCCCAGAATAGAAATGGTACAACCCCATGACAGAAAATACACCCCCCGCTCCATTTGTCATTGGTGTCACAAGATACTGTACTACAAGCTACTACGACAAGGGAGCATTTCTAATTCCAAATTTCCCAAGTGTATCAGCTAGGTAGGGCATCATTGTAACATTTTATGAATAAATGACAAGAAAATAAAGAGACGTGAACATAATGTACTCGGTTGCCGCAGGATTCGGTCTCCATTTTCTGACCAACTTTTTTTCACGCAGCTCTCTCAAATCAAAGCTAATTGAGTTATGGTGCTGAATGTGTTGCAATTATGTCTGGAAAATAAACGACTTGTCATAATTTAGCCAAGTAAAAGCTGTTCTTGTTTGTTCCTTGCTCTTACTTTTTCCACATCCTGCCATAGTAAAATGCAACAATGTTTCCGCCGGCTGAACGGTGAATGGCAAAACTACCTTAATGGCAGCACTCAGAATAAGGCCTAATCATGAAATGATTATGTGTATTTTTGTACACGTCTTACTTGGAAATATAATTCTGGCGTCGAGAAAAATGCTCTCAACGTTTTCCAGAATCAAAATATTGAATTACGGTACATATCCTGCTTTTTTTTTTCCACTTGAAGTCACCGAAATTGTGTCATGATTCAAACAAACAACCAAAATTTTCACATTAGTTTTATTTATTATATACATTATGTATATGTGTGTATAGATTATATATATATATATATATATATATATATATATATATATATATATATATATATATATATATATATATAAATCCTCGTCTCACCCACCATGGGTGGTTTCTGTCCCCATTTCAGCTCGGGTCCTCTACCAGAGGCCAGGAAGCTTGAGGGTTCTGCGCAGTATCCGTGCTGTGCCCAGCACTGCGCTTTTCTGGACCGAGATATCCGATGTTGTTCCCGGGGTCTGTTGCAACCACTCGTCGAGTTTAGGGGTCACTGCCCCAAGTGCTCCGACCACCACAGGCACGACTGTCACCTTTACCTTCCAGGCTCTCTCCAGCTCCTCTCTGACAACGGCTTTCCTTTCCCCTTTATCTATGACCACGATATCAGGTTGGTTGGCCATTACCATCTTGTCAGTCTGTATCTGGAAGTCCCACAGGATTTTTGCTCGGTCATTCTCCACCACCTTGGGAGGTGTTTCCCATTTTGACCTTGGGGTTTCCAGTCCATACTCCGCACAGATGTTTCGGTAGACTATGCCAGCCACCTGGTTATGGCGCTCCATGTAGGCTTTCCCTGCCAGCATCTTACACCCTGCAGTTACGTGTTGGATTGTCTCAGGTGCCTCTTTGCACAACCTACACCTTGGGTCTTGTCTGGTGTGGTATATCCCTGCCTCTATGGCTCTGGTGTTCAGGGCCTGCTCTTGGGCAGCCAGGATGAGTGCCTCTGTGCTGTCCTTTAGGCCAGCCCTCTCTAGCCACTGATAGGACTTCTTGAGATCAGCCACTTCTGCTATGATATATATATATATATATATATATATATATATATATATATATATATATATATATATATATATATATATATATATATATATATATATATATATATATATATATATATATATGGCGGCCCGGTAGTCGAGTGGTTAGCACACCGGCTTCACAGTGCAGAGGTCGCCGGTTCGCGTCCCGGTCCCTGCGTGGAGTTTGCATGTTCTCCCCGGACCCGTGTGGGTTTTCTCCGGGTCCTCCGGTTTCCTCCCACACTCCAAAAACATGCATGGCAGGCAGATTGACCACTCCAAATTGTCCCTAGGTGTGAGTGTGAGAGCCCGGATAAATACAGAGGGTTGTGTCAGGAAGGGCATCCGACGTAAAAGCTTGGCCAAAACAAACATGCGGGTCAAACCTCTCAAGATAGAGGACACTGATTTGCTGTGGCGACCCCTTGAAGGGAAAAGCCGAAAGGAAAAGAAGAAGATTCATGTATTTATTTATTTATTGTTTTTTTTTTTGTTTAATTAATTAATTTATTTATTTATTTATTATAATTCTATTTTCTTTTTTGTTTTCTATATTTAGTGAGTCTTCTCCCCACAAACCTCCCATTCACTGAACATTACCACATTATGAGCGCTGGGAAAGAAAAGATGTCGCCATGCAGTGGCTCCATTCACCCGCAAAGCTCGCTGAATTCGTAATCAGTTTGCTAATCAGATGCTGTGAAATGTTACCGACGTTACACTAAAACACATACATGCCAACATGACGTTCCATTTCACCATGTGATGTTCCAAGCGCTTTTTATTGAATACAAGTCATTGACTAAAAACAATGGGCATCCTTGCCACATAAGCAAAAATGCCACAAGCATGACGGACCGGGCAAAGACAAACACACACACACACACATTGGAAGTCCATGACAGAATTGGCTGTGTGTCATATTGGGTGTTTTGTCTGGTGGTTCTTGGCGAGTCTTTGTTGTGTTGATACAAAGTAAATGAGAAAGCTAGCACATCCAATAGGAGAAACGGTTTATAGTCTTGAACTTGGCCAAATGGGGTCTGGATGAAAAAGTATCCAACATCCTGTAGCATTTACAATCAGCTTATAACATCATGGAATTGTTGTTTTTTTAACGCTCTCCGTCAGTCGGCATAACATGTGGAAAGGCTTTTGTCACAACTGCGTTGCTTGTCATTAGTCAAATGGAACAGAGTAAGGTGGGGGGGATGCATTAGCAGAGATAATCCAAAAGCAGTAGCAGTGGGGCTTTGTGTGATCACTTGACAGTAGATGAATGGATGAAGTGGCCTTGAAGTCCTGAACTACGTACACATAAGAGCAACCATCCCCGACCACTGAGCAGTTTGGGAGAGAGAAAATTTGATTGGCCGTTAGACCCTGAAAAGAGCTTTATTGTGAAAATCAGGTGAGCCTGTGTGTGCCTTGACCGAATGTACCTTGAGTGAATGTAGTTTAAGAAAAAACGAAGACTGGCAAAAATATTTTTAAAAATACAGATGTCTTGTTTTAAAATTTGGCTTTACAGGTGAATCTCGTGCAACAATCTTTTTTGTTTAACTCATTCACTGCCAGCCATGTTCTTGTTCGCATGTTATTTTGAGTACTTTTCATGATTTTTTTTGTGTGTATTGTTTTAATTATGACTTTTAAATTTTGTGAAGCACTTTGTGGTTTTACCTGTGAAAAGTACTATCTAAATAAAGCTTACGTGCTTCGTTACTGTACTGTACTTACATTTGCAAAACACGTGTCCACTCCAGTGCCAGGGTTTTTGTCATTTTCACTCAAATTCCAGGACCCACAGAATATTGAGTTTTCGGACTACATAAACATTCAATGCAGCATAAGAAACCTTAGACTCTCTTCATTCATCCGGAAAAAAATAGTTAATTCCTAAGTTATATGGGTCTGGAGTTATCTGAGCTTGAAATGTGGCGGCTGTACAAAAGGCAAATGCTAACCCCTCGTGGAAGGGAAAAAACATTGCCAGAGGTCTAACCAGCGCTTTATCCACCCCTCCACAAGCAAAACCAACCCCAAACAAATTCCAAATGGCGCTCCATAATTAATTAAAATGGCGCTCAATAATAAATTAATAATAATATGTTCTGGCACGCTTACTAAAGATGAAATAAAGCCTTCAAAAAAAGCACCAAATACTCAATTTTCAGCATCTTATTTTTGTGACTGCACTACAGATAAGGAATTTTTGCGTGTGTCATGTTCTCCAATTACCCCACAATGGGAGCCGCTAAATGTGGTTAAGACTAATTTTAGTTTGGTGGTGAGTCATATTTGAAATTTTGTTGTTGGTTGTACATACTATCCATTGGGGACAAAAATATATGTGACCTGGTGCATATTCACCAGCAGTCCAGTTGAGTACATTTTGTCCTGACATTTTACTGAATTTAGCTTGATTTTGACAATCTGACTGGTGATCCTCAGCTACAATGACGCAAATAGCGTGACATCGTAAAACTGTGTCACGTTACCACTGAATGTAACATGGTACCGTTCTGTGAGGGGACAGTAGCCATAAACAATGAACACATAAGCCCTTGAGTCCCGTCTGTGTTATGATCCATTGTATTGTTTAAAAGGAAGCTTTTGTTGTTCTACTACAGGGATTCCCATCGTGTGGTGCGGTTGGTATGATAATTACATATTTACATTGGGATTTTCCCTGGTGTGATTTGCGTAGCAAAATCTGAATGTTAAGCAGAAGCGTTGTCTCTCTACAACGTGCATAAAACAAAACATTGTCATATGAAAGCCGACAAATTCCAGTCAGTTTTGCCAAAAGTTCTTTGCTAATACTTTTATTTTGGAAGGGGAGTTACATGAGGAAGAAGGGGGCTCAGTCTTTTACTTTTATTTTGGTGTTTCTCATCATTCAAATCCAAATTGTCATCATAGGACGACTAATCAATGCACGATTTGAGAGCCTTAGAGGTCAAATTCCCATGGCTTTTACGGTATACTTCGATTCTTTCGGAGTTGCGTTTTTTTGAGAAAAGTCTGGAAACTGCGTGCCAAAGTGCAAAGTGCAACGAACATTCGTTTGGCAATTTGCACACTCAGCACGGCAGCCAATCAGAAGCCTGTTTCGTGCTTCGGACTACACTGTGACTGTAAAGTTTACTTGAAAATTTTGAAAGGCGCCTAGAACGTGGAGTCCACGTGTCTTGTAGCAATTTGCTTGTGATTTCATACACTGTTTATAGCGCTTTAATAACAGCTGAAGCTGAAACAAAGCGCTAACATGGGAAAAAGAAGAAATGCTAGCCCCTTGTGGAACGGAAAAAAACATTGCCCTAGCCTAGGCCATGGCCAACAAGAACAAAACAGTACCTGAACAAATTCGGGAATGGCGTTCTTTGTCATATTTTCAATTCCTGAATACATTTGTTAATGACTAGTGAAAAACTGAGAAAATTTTGTCCAACCATTTCTAGCTGGTGTTATAACCGATTTCAAATCAGGGTGTGTCCCACATCTCACCATGCTGACTGAAATAGGCTCGACCCCCCGCTGCCCCTCCCATAACTCTTCAACCGATAAGCCATATAGAAAATGGTAGAATGGATAAATGGGCCCAACGGTCTCCATCAAGCGTGCATCAAACGGTCACCACGGCAAGCCAAGGCCTCGTGCTCATCTCTCAATTTTTCCATCTTACGCCAGCACAAAGCACTTAAGGTGTCCTACGGCAGCAGCTGTGGGTCTCCTGGCTCATTGTGTGATTGGCGTGTGATTGTGCATACATGTTTACCCGCTGTTGTTGCCGTGTATCCGGCCCTCCTCCCCAGGCTGGAAACGATTGGCACCTCATCTCTCATCTATTAATCATAGCGAGCGATTGCTCCCTCTCGTTCCGTTGCCATAGTTTCAGGACCTGTGACAGTGTCGGGGGGTTGTGGGTGGGGTGGTCTGCCTCAAGAGAGAGAGGAAGAGGAATTCAAGGAAAGAGGTGTGACCGGAGAAGAGAGGAGGAAATGATAAGTGAGAGGAAGGCTGAACAATTGGAACAGAGCGAGCGGAGTGGGAGTGGGGGGTAGCGAGGAAGCGTTCGAAACGGCAATGGCAGCCAAACGCACCGAGTGGATTCTCATGCTGTGCATGAGTGTGCTTCAGGAACCAAAATGGATTCCATTTTTATCTCAGCGGTGAACCCTCCATCCATCTCTTCTTATGCCTGTGCATCTTTTTCATGCTCTCCCTCGCAAATATACCCCCCCCCCCGCTGCTACTTTGCTTTTCTGAATATATTCACCGTCAGGCTTACACATCGAGCGCTGCTGCTCCCCCGGTGCGTTTCGGCACATTAAACGGCACTTATTTGGCCGTGTTTATGACGAGGGAGATAGATGACGGGCCCCGGCCTCTTGTTTCATGCTCAACTGAGTGTTTTGATAGTAGATCGGGCTGAAATCATATGATGTATCCAAAGGACGCCGTCTGTGAAGGACCCTTCCAAATGCAAGGGGGAGCAGGATCGGTCTCATCATCAGGGATGGCACTAGGAGGAGCTAAAAACCCCTCACAAATTTGTGTTGGCCCATTTAAGCCCTCCAAGTAGTTTTTTTTTTATATTATCGATCCATAAATCCTGTTCTGATAGATGATTTATCATCACAAGGGTCTGAGAGGGTGCCGGAGCCTATCCCAGGTATCTTCGTGCAGTAGGCGGGGGACACCCTGAATTGGTTTCCAGTCAATCACAGGGCATACCGAGACAAGACATTCATCCGCGCTCATAATCACATGCACGGTGAGACAATTTCAAGTGTTCAATCAGCTTTCCATGCAGTCAGGTGCTCATATCGTCCCTCATCTATCCGATTGGATTGGATTGGATTAGCCTTTTGAACTCTTGAATCAAAAGAACAAAAAAACAAAAGAAAAGTAACTAACCGATAACTAACTCATAAAACTCAATAATAACATCGAGCTCTGGACTCAACAATTATGTCCTTTTACTTGTCTCCTGTTCCTGAATTTATTATCAGAATTGTGCTGAATGCTCAATGACGAGCTCGTCAGAATGCTGCAGCTCACCTCTTGACTGGTACTCATAAGAGGGAGCATATACTGTAACTCTCAATCTGGCATCCCTTCACTGGCTCCCTATACATTTTGGAGTTATTTTCAAGACCTTATTATTTGTCCTCAAATATTTAAATGGCCTTGCTCTTCCTTACTTCTGTAAGTTCTTCCACCCCTACACACCTTCCCGGCGCCTCAGGTTTACTGACCAGACGTGCTAAAAACTAAACAGAGGCTCAGAGGGGATCTGGAATAACCTGCCACTGAACATTCAGCAAGCACCCCTTCGCTGCCCATCTTTAAAACCCACCTCAAAACTCACTTGTACTCTTTGGCATTTGACTCAGCATGATTCCGACTTGATCTTCGTTTTACTCCCGGCTTTCTACTATCTTTGTGACTGCTTTATTTTCTGTATGTGATAGTTGTTCATGTTAAGCACTTTGTTACAGCTTCAGCTGTTGTTAAAGTGCTATATACATCTATGTATTGTATTGCATTGTATCTATCAGCTCATGGCTTTTGTTTACTTCCTTTATGACCCTGATTATCATTGTGGTTGCGTGCATGAGAGGTTAATACAGTATCATATGACCCTGTCAATCTATCCATCCGTCTGTCGGCCCAAACTTCCATCCGCTGATCATTTGTTCTGTCCATCTCGCTATTGACCTTGTCATCACCCTCTCTTCTCTTGCAAACAAACTTGTGTTATTTCAGACTGGTACTTGAGTTTTGTCTGCAGGTCTTTTCCTTGTTTATTTTTCTTTTTGGGTGACCTAGATCATGGCCATAGTCGCACTAATGTGGCGGTTGCGCTATCACTACACCTTATCGCGTCCTGCCTGGCTTGTGAGCTGCTCCGGTGGGATCATTCATGCCGGAGCCAACTGGCAAACAGCGCTAGCGCTCTTAGGTGCACACATGCATGTTAAGTGCGTCCGTATTCACAATTGGAAGCCATCCTTATCCATTGCGCTGTGGGTTATTATTCAGTTTCACGTAATCGATCCTAAAATTGTATAAATTACTTTCAAATAATGCAAATCTGAAGTATATATCAATCTCCACATTTTTATGTTTGATATATGGTGATTTCTACGGTAACATATGTACCCTAGCTCAGTAAATTTTTGGGAAAACATTGTCATTGTGAAGTTGGTGAGCAGTAACCTAAGCATACCTTATTGTCTGTGTAATTCTGCACCTGCCATGTATGGACTTTCTTCGAGGAGGGGGTTGCCTTTTGAGGAAGTGAAGAGAGTGTGCTGGCCCATTGTGCGCTGATGGCACCGTGGTGCTCTTTTACCTTTTGAAGTGATGAGAGTGCGGGTGACATCACGGCGGTCGCATTCTCAGGTGCTGCAGGTGAATTCATCCTTGGGTGGGGGAGGGTAGAGAGTTGAGAATGGGGCACAGGCATGCATGCATTCATGAGTGCGCGTATGCTTCAGTCATCAAAGCAAAGGAAAGCCAGCACGAAAGGTGATCTGTATGCTCACGGCACAGCAGCAGTCATACTCTCTCACAGGCTATAATCCACACCGCTGCCTCACACATGCGGACTCGGCAAGGAAGGCTTCGTCTCATTATTCCGTCTCCAGCATTTCTACTCCCGCTATCTCTCAGCGGTAATTATGGTGCTCCAAAACCTGCCGGAGTCGGCCCTGAACCGTACGGGACCTCATCAGATGACATCCGAGACGCCAGGTCATTTGTAACAAGCATCCCTTTGCTCATCTAACATCTTAATGATGATGACAGATTGCGTGACATTGGCCTTGGGCTAATATTAATCACTTCCAGGTAGAGAGTAAAAGCCTCTGACATGGTTTTGAAATGCACAATACGGACTGAACATCCATACATTCGTTTTTGATACTCCTTGTTGAAATTGGCGACATATATTTACCGTGTATGTCGATATAAATACGTAGCACATACAGTGTATATACAGTAAAGTCTTGTTATATCGATATTCTCAGGAATCTGAAAAATATCGATATAACCGGAACTATCGATATATCCGACCCTGCGCGCATGTAATTTTCTCCTTGCGTTCATAGAAATAGTATCGTAATAAGCGGTACTATCGATATAACCGATATCGATATAACGAGACTTTACTGTATATACACTTTTTGATACTCCTTGTTGGCGACATATATTTACTGTAAATGTGTCGATATAAATTAGTAGCACATACAGTGTATATATATATATATATATATATATATATATATATATATATATATATATATATATATATATATACAGTAAAGTCCCGTTATATCGATATCGGTTATATCGATAGTACCGCTTATTACGATACTATTTCTATGAACGCAAGGAGAAACTACATGCGCGCAGGGTCGGATATATCGATAGTCCCGGTTATATATCGATATTTTTTCGGACTCCGGAGAATATCGATATAACGAGACTTTACTGTATATATATAATAGAGAGAGAGAGAGTAAGAGAGTTGCATCCAGATGGGCTGAGATTAAACTAAAAACCAGTACAAATTGGTTCCGCTTAATCAATTCAGTGAATCAGTTATGGGTAAGGCCATTTATTCACTCTTCAATTTTAATGATGTGTCCTTCTGAGAGTTTGGGCCATGGAATGTTCTTGGGAAAGTTTGGGAAAGGCCCCTTTTTTGTTGCATTGTGCTTGTGTCTTACTTAATTAACAAGGCCATTAGGTTCATTACTGCATGTTTGGAGAAGTTGTGTGGTAGAATTAGATTCACAGAAGAAAATAACCTCCATATTTCGGTTCTGGATCCTAACACTTTTGTCCACCGATGAAAAGTAAAGCTTTTCATACTTTGACGAGAATCCCTCATGAGAGTAGAAACCTGACGAAAGATCACTTGACTGCTGTTGATATATTCATCTTGGCACTTAAAGCAAACAGAAAAACATTGACTACATATGTCGCTGCGTCTCAAACCTTGTTAGGAAATCAGGCATGTCTCTTTGACTCGTGGTCAGAGTGGCTGGCGGCCTCCAAGTGATTCCCCGGAGGATCCTCTCTTTCGCAATCCAATCAGGCAGAACTCGAAACAATATTACCCTCTGTGTGTGCGCGTACATTTATTACATAGTTAATGAACAAATTGCAGCCATGTGGCACGGTCTGGTGGCATAGCTGGTGGAAACGTTGTGCGTTACACTGCCAACATCACCTCACCGACAGCCCCCCTATCCCGTCACCATCGTGCCCACACAACACACACACACACACACACACACACACACACACACACACACACACACACACACACACACACACACACACACACACACACTCGCCACGATCACAAGGCCCCTAGTGTTCTCGGCCCGTCTGTCCATCAGCTGCGGAGCGCCGGGCTGGGAGTACTTATCATCACTCTGCTGAGTGGAGGCCTCACAAAGACTTACTCACATCTCAAATATAGACACGCACACGCGCACACACACACACGCACACACACACACACACACACACACACACACACGCACGCACACACGCGAGCACATTGCACTTAGTGCCGATCTACATGGTGGCTGGTTGTGACAGTGAAGGAAATCCTGCGTCTCTTTGACTAAACACTTTCGTCTTGTTTGTTTAAATATGTTTTGTAGAAAGGTAAACAAACTGTCACCTGGATTATGTTCGGTGGCAGCTTATTACTTTCAAAAGCACCGGTGATCGACGCAAAAGAAAAAAAGATGACTTTTTTTTGACACACTTGCACTTAGCATTGCTAAACAACAACACAAATTAAATGTGTGCTCTGGAAATCAAATATGTGCTCTGAAAAATACAAATTGTGAGTGATGAATCTCAAGACAAGACAAACCCAAACAAAGCTTGAGGAATAAGAAACAGAGCGGAAGTATTGAATGTTAGATTAGCGTTAACATTACTTCCAGTGTGTGTGTTTTAGCAGGATAACAGAAAACCTATACTGCAACTTGATTTTTGGGTGTTCAAGGAAGATATGTTTGCATTTTACTCCCTGCAACCTTTGTTTTCCTTGATTCGGGTGATATTTTGCACACACAAAATATAAAATACCACCTCCTAGAGGACTGGAGTGGAAGAGCACTTACTACAACTTGCAAAGTTTTCACTTTAGACAGTGTTTCATCTGAGAATATTTTATCCATCACAATACTGAATGATTATTTGGCACTGGCTGATGGTGGCTGTATAAAATTAATAGTTTGAAACTCACAATGACTGTCTTTTCGTCATTCCGGGTTGAGTGAACGCTGGCGCGTGTGGCTGCCACTGCTCACCCGCACACAAAAAAATCCCGTGACTGTAAAGTGTCCTTGAGAGTTTTGAAAAGCGCTTAGAAATTAAATGTATTATTATTATTATTAGTAGTAGTAGTAGTAGTAGTAGTAGTAGTAGTATTGTTATTATATCGTTGTAATTCATGATTAACTCATTCACTCCCATTCCTGAATTTATTTGGTAATTGAAAAGCATGACATTCCCGAATTAGTTTGGGTTTTGGTTTTTCTTGCAGGGGGTGCCGATAAAGCACCGGTCAGACCTCTGGCAATGTTTTTCCCTTCCACGAGCGAGAAGCATTTGCCTTTAGTCCATGATAGCGTTCTATTACAGCTTGAACTGTTGTTAAAGTGTTATATAACTCAATAAATACCTATTGTATTGTATTTTGTACAGCCGCCCTCATTTCAAGTGCAGATAACTCCAGACCCATATAACTTAGGAATTAACTCTTTTTTCCAATGAAACAAGATAGCCTAAGATTTCTTACACCGCATTGAATGTTTATGTACTCCTAAAACTCAATATTCTGTGGGTCCTGCAATTTGAGTGAAAATTACAAAAACCCTGGCACTGAAGTGGACACATTTTTGCATGTCGTCTGGCAGTGAATGGGTTAATGAGACAAGTGTCGGATTCATGGATATTGTCCGTGCTGCGGTGATTACATTTATCATACTATATTGACAGAAACTATTTTCGAGCATTATGTCTTGGGGCAAAACTGGAAAATAATGGCTGCGTAACAGACAGCGCCGATGACGGTAAAGCTGTCAAGTGCAAGCAAACTGCCAGGTGTTATAAGGGTCGGCAGCAACGGGAAGCAATCAGGATATCTAAGTAGAGGCAAGCGAGAGAAGGAAGTCGGCCTGTCGCAGCCTCTAATAGAAAATGTCTGAACGCTTGGCGAAAAAGAGACAGGAAGTGAGGGGCCGATGCTCCGACGGTGAGGATGATTAAGCCAACATAAATAACCTTCTAACTTAGAGAAACACTTCTTTAATGCACACAAAAGCCGCACCGCGTGCAAGCGGGTTGTGAGGAGCGAGTCTTGACAGCCGGGAATGAGTGACAAGCTGCGAGTGAGGCGGCCAGAAGAAAAAAAAAGTCGCTTGAATGATAATGTATTCATTGGACCCGACTCTTTTGATAATGTTCGCAGCATGCTTGGTTTGACTCATTCATCAGCATCATTCATCAAGGGTTCCTTTCAGCTTATTTGCAAAGAAGCCACTGGCTACGGGTCGGCAAAGGTGTGTGAATGTTGAGTTTGTCTATTTTGCGTGTGTATGTGTGTGCGTGTGCCTAAAGACTATGACTTTTGCGACATGAATCGCCTGGCTGCACCATCCGCATTCAGAATCAGCGCACGGTCTCTTCTGTTTCACCGAAAGCCTCATTTCCTGTGAGAATAGGAATATTTCTCTGAAATGAATTTTAAATGGCACTGCAATTTAACTACAGTGAGACCTCAACTTACGAACTTAATTGGTTCCCAGACAGAGTGTTTAAGGCGAAAAGTGTGTATCTAAAAAAAAATCCCATAGGAAACCATTAAAATGGGAATAATCCGTTCCCGGGTTTCCATAAAATATACTTTTCAACTAAATAAGCCTTAAAAGTACACACAACATACCTTATTTTATGTATAATAAATGTGCTATTGTATTGTAATGAAAGAAATACACTGCATTGTATCATAAAGTCACTTTATTTACATTTGTGATGGTCATTGATGGCTTGATGGAATGGCGTTGGAGGTCGAAGGTCAAAGGGAATTGCTGTTTGGAAAGAGAGGCGCATTACATGAGGACTGTAATTAAAGAAATAAACTGCGCTGTAAAATAGTTTTATTGACCTTTTTTATGGTCGTTGATGCTTATGGAAGGAGAGTCACCTTCCATAAGGAATCAGAACCAGAATCAGAATCAGAATACCTTTATTCGTCCCGCAATGGGGAAATTTACTGTTGTTGTTGTTTACTGTTGGACTGTTGGTAACTTAACCTCTGGTGCTGTTCGGTCGTGTGCTTCCGCCGAAGATCACTCCGCCAGCCGTGGTGGGTGTGTATTATGAAAATAGTGCTTATTATAAGGTTTAATGGTCAGAAATTTGACATTTGTAAGACGAAAAGTTTGTAAGATAAGGTGTTTGTAAGTTGAGGTCTCACTGTATTGGTCTTTTAATTGAATTTGGCTAGCTGAAATAGGGCTTCGTGTAAAGAACTGGTGTCAAAGCCAAGGCCTGGGGGCCAAATCAGGCCCGCCACATGATTTTATTCGGTCCACGAAAGCAAATCAAGCTTGTCAAGCTTGGTGAAGTCCGAACCAAAATTTCAAATTGTCGTATGTAAACCACAATAACAGTCATTATTCTTGACTTCAGATTTGAAAAGTAGTTATTCATTAATTTGTTGTGTGTTCTATCTTTAATATGTCAGTGGAACACTTTGTGATAAAAGATCATAGGAGGATGATCTATTCGATTTTTGGGGGATGTTAACTTATTCGCTGTAATACCCGAATTTATTCAGGATTTGAAAACTGTGACATGGAGCGCCATTCCCAAATTTTTTTAGATAAAGTACTGGTCAGACCTCGGCAATGTTCTTCTCTTTGCATTTGCCTTTTTGTTCATGCTAGCGCTTTGTTACAGCTTCGGGTATTGTTAAAGCGCTACACAAATCACATATTGTGTATTTTGTACAGCTGCCCCCACTTCAAGCTCAAATAACTCCAGATCCTTATAATTTGGGAATTAACTGCAATAAATGCTTATGTAGTCGTCAAACTACCCAATATTCTGTGGGTCCTGCAATTTGACTGAAAATGACAAAAACCCTGGCACTGGAGTGGACACGTTTTGAATGGGTTAAGATTTCTGCATTTTTCTCACAATACAAGCATCATTAGAAGAGGCAACATTTGGTCGTGCGAGGGAATGCGTGATCTTACACACCACGCATGTGATCTGGAAAGTTAGCTCACCTGGTAACCAGATAGGAATGTATTACAACAGCGGAGGCGATCGAGACTCACCATCCGTTAATCATTTACGCCATTTCACCGACCGTGTTTCTTTGGATGAAGGTGGTATTTAAAAGTGGTTCCGGGTTGATTGGACCCAAGAGTAATAGGTGAAATAATGTTTGTATAAGTCACAAAAGCTGGTTCTGTATAACTAACGAAACTATTTTACCACACACTTGAGGTTGAACAGATTTGATTTGGTAGCTTTTGGTTTCACTGGAATACTTTGAATTTGTTTTGGAGGTTTGCCAGAAACACACAAACAGCTCACCTCCCCGCGTGAGGTAATATTAGCGTTGCTGTTTTTAGAAATGAACCAAAATGTCTCCAAGCCCCCAATTCTGAGCTAAATTCCGCACTTTTACAGTACGTTACACAAGTACATTTGCAAGCGAGGAAAAGGGGTTGCATGAGGAAAGGAGACTGGAGGTGCAGCTCTGACCTAGATAAGCGGAATTTCGGAGCAGCAATTTTATCCTATTGTCATCATTTAAATGTGGAAACTCATCTGAATGAACGTCCTAGTTTTTGTTTGTCGCAGACTATCGGGGACGAGGCTCAGCGAACTTTAGGGACCACCTTTGATTATTGAAAATTAAACAATTAATTATAGGTTATTGTACACATGGAGCGATTTGTGCATCGACCTCACAGTGCGGAGGTCGTGGGTTCAATTCCGGGGAAATTTGCATGCTCTCCTTGTGCTTACGTGGGTTTTCTCCGGGTGCTCTGGTGTCCTCCTACATTCCAAAAACATGCATGGCAAGCTAACTGAACAGTATAAATTATCCCCAAGTATTAGCGTGAGTGTGAATAGTTGGTCTGTGTGCCCTGCAATTGGATGGCAACCGGTTCAGGGTGTCTTCTGCCTACTGCCCAAAGACAGTTGGGATAGGCACAACACCCTCTGTGACTCTTGTGAGGATAAAAAGGATTTAAAAAAATGTTGAAAATATGACGGAGAGCGCTATTCCCGAATTGTTTGGGTGCCGATAAAGCACTGGCCTTTGCCTCTGGCAATGTTTTTTGCCTTCTGCAAGGGGGCAGCATTTCCGTTTTTTTGCATGTTAGCACTTTGTTCCAGCTTCAGCTGTTAAAGCGCTATATAAACCAATGAATTTTATGAATTGCATTGTATTTTGGACGGCCACCCTCATTTCAACCTCATATAACTTCAGACCCATATCATTTAAGAATTAACTCTTATTTTCTGATGAAAGAAGAGACTCTGAGGTTTATTACGCTGCATTGAATGAAAGTAAACCTAAAACTCAATATTTTGTGGGTCCTGGAATTCGAGTGACAATGACAAAAACCCTGGTACTGGAGTGAACACATGTTTGCACATATCTAGCAGTGAGTGAGTTAATTATTATCCATCCATGCATCCATCCATCCATCCATCCATCCATCCATCCATCCATGCATCCATCCATTTTCCATCGATGAGACAAATACACAAAAAAGTACATTTCAACTAACACATTTTAAGTAAAAAAACTCACAAAAATGAGCTCATTGGGATAGGATAAAAGAACAGAGTAGGCCCGTATGTGGCCTCCAGGCCATGCTTTGCCATCCCTGCTCTTGAACAAACATGTTTGCATGTGGCTGCTTGATAAGCCAGGACATATGTCTGCACTGGCGCCACCGCAGCAGTCATTTGCTTCACACATTAAACAGGTGAAGGACTTACTTAAGTGTGCTCGCGATGTGGTTGAGACAGATGGTGGTAAATAAGCAATCCCAGATAGAGTAAAAAGAATGAGGAAGTACCGAAGATGTCATCTTATATGGCTGGAGACTGACTAGTTCATTGTTACTTTTTTTTGACATAGTTTGTCTTTTGGGCAGCATGTCGGTGTAGTTGTTAGCATGTCTCCTCCCTCATGCAGTATATCTCTTTTAACCAATTCCATGTCATGGATTCCTTACTGCAAAAATCTTACAATCTCGTTATATAATAATAAGAAGAAGTCAATATTTAACAGCTATTTTTCGGAATTGCATTTATTGTAAGTCAGTCACTGCCATTCTCGAGTTTATTCAGGAATTAAAAATATGACGTGGTGTCATTCCCGAATTTGTTCTGGGTTTTTTTTTTTTTTTTTTTTTTTTCTGGAGTGCTTATAAAGTGCTGGCCAGACCTCTGGCAATGTTTTTTCTCTTCCACAAGGGGGAAGCATTTCCCTTTTTTCCATGTTAGCACTGTGATCCAGCTTCAGCTGTTGTTAAATTGCTATATACTGTAAATCAATATGTATGTATCGTATTGTATTTTGGACAGCTGCCCTAATTTCAAGCTCTTATAACTCCAGCCCAATATAATTTAGGAATTAACTCTTTTTTCTGATGAAAGGAGAGCGTCCAAGGTGTCTTACCCTGCATTGAATGTTTATGTCGTGCTAAAACTCAATATGCTGTGGGTCCTGGAATTCGAGTGACAACAAAACCCTGGCACTGGAGTGGACACATTTTTGCACGTCTGGCAGCGAATGAGTTAAAGGACAACCGACGTCACTTTTTAGTTTTTTAACTGACACCAACAAAACGTTTTATAGCATCTAAAATACCCAAAGCACGCAGTATGATATTTTTAGTCAAATGCAAAACACCAATAAAAATGACTTAAAGTGTCCAAAATCTGCAAAAAAATTGAGCTGCAAATTGTGCATTTTCAGAAAGTCCCGCCCCCAGCTCGTGATGTCACGCCAAGACATCTTGCATTTCTCGTGAATCAAAACAATGGCTTCAGTTTCGGAGAATATGCTTTCTTGTTACACATCCAGTTATGAATATGATTCAAATAGTTCTGAAGAGGAAAGCACAAATGTTTGCAATCGATTAAATAATTTATTTTGGCTATTTTGAGGCAACATTGGGGGAAAATCTCTCACCCAAAAAAAGAGGCACAAAATGACGACCTCCTGTGGCCACCTCCGTTTCCACAGGCTGATAAATTCCTTATATGGAGCTTGGACGCCCTCTTCTGGTCTCCTGGCGGCTTTTTGGTGCAACACGAGGTCCGCAGACCAAACAGGTACAGCAAAATACATTGACGTGATGGAAGGACCGCTACAATGCGTCTTTTTTACGGTGAAGGGCGGTCCTTTAGTGACGTCACGGAGGGACTCGTCACCAACTCAAAAACAAGACTTCATGAATATTCAGCGCAAGTCTTAAAACGTAAAATATAGCTATATGCGGTGGAATCTTTGTAAAATACACTCAGTAAAAGTCATTTGAAGCCATTTTACAAATTATGGACACAACTTGTTCTGAGACGTCGGTTGTCCTTTAAAATGTGCTGTTTTCATGAGGGCTGGAACAGATTAATGCCATTTCAATTCATTTCAATGGAGAAACATTAGTTGATGTGCAACGACATTGAATGCTGTTTCAAACATGGCCACCGAATGAAAATCATAACATGTCAAGATGTGGCAAGACATTTTTATAACGTAAAATATAGGTGTTGATAAAAACCACTGTAGAAAATTGATGGGTGGGTAGTTTTTCCTTTCTCATGGCTCCTACCTCCACCAACATGTCTGATATAATATTTAAAGACATGTACGTGATTTGCTGCATTCAGGCGCACTTAACTATTGCATGATTCCCTCCATTTTAATAGTCCCAATGGTTAATATTTCAATCTGATGAGATGTGATGGCTTTCGAGGGTCGACCACTCTAGGGCTTCCAGCTATTTCCATTCCCACTTGGCAGCCTCTCACTCGGCTGTCTTTGCGAGGCATCCTGCATGGCTTCAATTATCTTCTCGCGCTAGCTCTTCTTTACCTTGCCACCACTTGCATAATAAACGCAGACTCCAGCCGCTCGGCCCACCGAGGAAGCGGTCGGATAGCCTCCTGGCCTCTAATTAATGGAGCAAAGGCAGCTCGAGCTGTGACTACCGCTCTATTGGACGACGAGTGGAGGTCCCTTAATGAATTGATTATTATTTGGAATGCTACGCCAGTCAATAGAACAGAAGGGCACTTCTTAAATGAGGGAATGCGCCAGCCACAGAATTACGTACAATCTAATGACCTCCAGCACATGATGTGAATAGAGTTTCCGGTAATAATTTGAATTTATACATTCAGAGAGTTATTAATTTATGTCCGCACCTGGATGACCACAATATACAAACAATTGGGTCAAAAAAAGTACTACTTCTACTACTACTACTACTACTACTACTACTACTACTACTACTAATAATAATAATAATAATCAGAATCAGAATCAGAATCAGAATCAGAATCAGAATCATCTTTATTGCCAAGTATGTAGAACACACAAGGAATTTGTTTCCGGTAGAACACGCTGCACTAGTATCGTTGTCAAAAAAAAAAAACTGCTAAGTGGCACTATATATATACTACTACTACTACTACTACTACTACTACTACTACTAATAATAATAATAATAATAATAATAATAATAATAATAATAATAATAATAATAATAATACATATCATTTATAAGCGCCTTTCAAAACTCTCAGTCACTTTACAGTTACAGGATAAGTTTTTCTGTGGTATAGCAGCCGCAGCCACACGCGCCAGCGTTCACTCAGCCCAGAAGTTACTCAAATAGATAGAAAGCTACCTAGCTAGCTAATAGATAGCCAATAGTTAGCTAGCTAGAAAGCCAGCCAGCATGAAAAAATAAACAGAGATAAATAAATAAATAAATAGCTTAAATAAACGAATAGATAAATTAATAAATAAATAATCACATAAATCCATACATAAACTCAAATAAATAAAACATATATTTCCAGACAAACCTATTTAACTCAGTTGACTAAGTTCAACTCAGTGAAGAGTTGACCTCTATAGCCATCATTGGCAGCGAATGAAGCAAAATTGAAGTATTAGCAAAGAGATCGCGAGAGGCGAGAAGCTATGTACTCCTTGTCTTTAAAAAGAATGGTCCAATCCACTCCTAAAGTCAATTTGACCCAACTTTCTGGGTTCTTTGGTATGAAGTGACCCAATTTTGTCCATTCATTCTATGTCTAAAAAAAGAACAAGATGACATCAGGTATGGGGAAGTTGATCTCAAGCCACACAATGACAACTCCTCTGGGGGGTATTATTCTGCTCACTGAACAATGTCACAGAATGGAGAACTTCTTGTTAGCAATACTCATGATGAACAAAAAACTTGAAAAGAAAAAGAAAAAAAACAGGTCATCAATGGTGTTTGTACCTCGTTCAAGGTGAGATATTAAACTTGGTCTGATACATTACAGTTATACACCTCAAGGAAACCACAATAATACACACTGTTAACCGCAGATCTCCCCTGATAATTTCGATCAAAACCTATTAGCATGAGACGACACCGAATGTTGTGGCCAATTAAACAAATTGTCATCTGTTCTCCCACTGGTCCAACATTATGAAATGACACCTAGATAAGAATTGTGGTTAAGGAAGTTATCGATTTTCAGGGGTTCTCAGGAGCTTTTATTATAGCCTTTAGAATAGATAGTTAATAGATATGAAGCTAGTTAGCTAGCTAGCTGATAGCTAGACAGCTAGTTATCCAGCTAGCTAATAGGTAGCTAGCTAGCTGGCCAAGCAGCTAATAGATAACTAGCTAAATAGCCAGCGTGCAAGCTACATAGCTAATAGACAACAAATACATAACAAATAGATACACACACGTATACATATTGAGTTACATTGTGCTGTTTAAGTGTTCCCTTTATTTTTTTATTGTACCGTATATATATTCATACATACACATAATAGTGAGCCAGTGGCAACGGAACCACAGAGGGGAGGTAGTTTATAGTTCCCCGAGTAAATGGAGCTTAAAGGAGATATATCTGTCACGCTGGAATCTATCCACAGAGAACTGAAGTGGAAGAGAAAAGGACCTCACGAGTGAAGTAGTTTTGGTTACCTTTGAAAATGATAGTAATCTCATTCATGGATATGTATTGGGGCGCATCACCATTGAGGTCATTTGTAAGGGGATAAATGGCATACTTTACGACCTGTTTGGGTGATGAAACTCTCTCCTTACAAGTGAGCTTTTATGGCTCTGAGACAGAGTTTGTTAGGTTAGGTTCCCACTTAGTGTAAAGAGTATAAAGGTGATTGTGAATCTGCTTCAGTCCTTTCAACACACAGTGAACTGCCCCTGGTACATACTCCGCACCAGTCCAGTGATGTCACAAAACTAGCTAGCAGAGTCACTACAATGTCAACACCATGATTCATTCCACTCAAAATGTCACTGCTAGCTACATTCTTATTATTAGCTAAATGCTCATGCAAACGTAAAATGCCAAAGAGGGGCTAATGAAACTAGCATCAACGTTAAATTCATTCAGAAGTCACACAGTCAGTGACGAATGCCCACTCACACACTAAGCAGTGACGCGCCAACGTTTTGCACAGAAGCATTAAAACAATGTATACTAAAAACTCATCTGCTTTCCTTCACTCTCCACTGAAATGACAATATGTTTGCAATTTGAACATCAAGAAAGGGGGAGAGTAGAGTGACTCATCCTTTCGAGCCGGATTTTAACCGCGCGCGTTGGCCGTGCGATTAAACGGCCTGCCTCTTGAATTGTGAAGTGATGAAAAGCAAGAGCAAGCGAGTTCATCAGAGTGCAGGACATATCCGATTTTTTTATTTTTGTTTGTTTCTCTTGAATCCGAGCTGTCGGGATTTTGTTACCGCCATCCAACCCTGCAGGCCGCCGTCACAAAGAGCCATTCAACACGACCAACTGATCAAATGAAGATAAGACCCAAATACTTGTATGGTGGTCGCCCACCAAATCACATGATATCCCCTGAACCCGCTCCCCATCTGTGTGAGCCGATAAGGCGATTGTTTGCTACTATAGGAAATGGTCAAATTATGAGTGTGCTTCCCGACTAGCCCGAAGGTTACAGTTGGATTGGATATGCCTTTATTAGTCTCACAGTGGAGAAATTTACATTTCACAGCAGCAAAGTGATGAAAGGAATGAAAGTAGAAAAACAAAATACATGAGCTGCTGGTGTTCTTCTATTATTATTTGAGCATTTTTTTGAAACAGAGTAGCTACTTACAGTGATACTGTGGCTTACGAACTTAATTGGTTCCCAGACAGAGTGTGTAAGGTGAAAAGTGTGTATCCCAAAAATTAATTTCCCATAGGAAACCATTAAAATGAAAATAATCCGTTCCCAGGTCCCCATAAAACATAATTTTCTACTTTCTAATTTTCTAAGCCTTAAAACTACACAAAATATACCTTATTTTATGTATAATAAATGTGCTATGGTATTATAATTAAAGAAATCAGAATCAGAATCAGAATCATCTTTATTGCCAAGTATGTAGAACACACAAGGAATTTGTTTCCGGTAGAACACGCTGCACTAGTATCGTCGTCAAAAAAACTGCTAAGTGGCACTATACAGTTCCATTTTGGCTACTGTTGAAAGAGTTCAAAGAGTGAATGGCTTGGGGGAAGAAGCTGTTTAAATGTCTGCTGGATTTGGTGCGCATGGATCGGTAGCGCCTGCCTGAGGGGAGTAGCTGGAAAAGGTGGTGGGCAGGGTGCGGAGGCTCCAGTAGGATTTTCCGCGCCCTAGTTTGGATTCTTGCAGTGTGCAAGTCCTCGAGAGTGGGTAGGGCGGTGCCAATGATTTTTTTCCGCCGTCCTAACTGTCCGTTGAAGTCGGATTTTGTCCATTTTTGTGGCGGCCCCGAACCAAACGGTGATGGAAGAACACAGGATGGATTCGATGACTGCACTGTACAGTAAAGTCATTGTATTTACCTTTGTGATGGTCATTGATGGCTTGATGGAATGGAGTGGCCGGTTTCATCAGCATTAAACACTTGATGAGGGACGTAGCCTTCTTCTTTCACCATCTTGAGGAATTATCTCTTGTAGGGGCTTTCTCTGTGATAATTGTATCTAGTTCCTCATCAAGTGTGTTCTGTTTAGCTGGGTTGATAGCTTTTTGCATCAAGTGTACAGATGGCTTGAGCGGTGTTGTTTGTGGAGCCTGATTGATGGGATATTTTAACCTTGCAGTCAACACTCTGCCTTTGAACTATCAAAGTTGAAACTCTCTCACTGTCGTCTGTCTGTCTCTTTAATGTTTAAACCACCCCCCCCCTCACTGCTGCGTTCTTAACCAATCACATGGCTTTCACCGAGGACTGGGGGCAGGGAATAGAGGACAAAAACAGTCGGCTGCCATTTTGTCGTTAGAAGAACGGGCACGTTTGCGAACGACACATCACTCATTGAGGCAGCTCCGTGTACGAAAAAAGTTCTTATGACAAGGTAAAGTTCGTGTGCCAAGGTAAAATTAATTATGTTATGTTCATAAACCGAAAAGTTCGAAAGCCAAGGTATCGCTGTATTCTGATTCTGATGTGACATGAAACGGCAACAAAAACACAGTGAACAACCCAAAGGCACAGCCACTTTTTTGGAATCTTTGAAAAAAAATTGTTCTACCACATGGCTTTGACTAGGCTATAGTTTTACATACCTGTCAAATAAAATGTCTTTCAACGCTAATGTTCCAGTTTGGTCTCCTGGAGTAGCTGACAAAGCTTTTGTTTCTGTCATAGGCCCGGCCATCTCGGGTGAACGGTCTCCATGATGTTTGTTTAGATTAGCAAAGGGAAAAATGGAATATGTCACCGCTGTGAATTCAAATGAAATTCTGTTTGGATTCGGCTATTTTTTATTATTATTATTTTTTTTTTAGCTGTTGGACCATTTTCATTCTGTTTGGTCATTCCGCTTCATTTGATTCAAATACAGGACTCTCCTTGTGGACTGCTGGATGTTAGCAATTTCCTGGACATATATACTAATTTGTTATTTTAGGCCCATAGCCTGATTAAACAAGCTCTCAGTCGCGCAGTATCTTGCTGCTGTCGGTAACCATGTGCGTGCTTTTTTTTCATTCGTGCACATTTTTCCTCCGGACTCTCGGCCACCCTGCGGTGCGCGTGTGTGTTCTTAGGTGTTCAACCCACCCTCGCCATGTGAGGTAAATATTGCAGCAGCAGGAGCTAATCCGAGCATGAGGTAGAGCGAGACCCTCAAAGTGCACACAGAACTCTCTTTATGTGAATACGTTTCGACAAAGGCCAAAGAGAGGCTCAGTCAAGGTGGTTCATTGTGCATATGAAAAGTGAGTTGATCGTATGGTAATGGCTGCGCGAGTGGGCTCCTTGAAGGCTCGTTTGTTTTTAGCGGGTCTCTCACTGAGCGCGGGTGGATGGAATGTGACAGGGTGCACCGCTGTTTTACTTACTGTAGCTTAATTGAGCCTGAGAATGCAGTTAGGACGAGCGGACGAGGAGGCGAGAGCGGGAGTAGCATCTCTTTTCAATACAATGTGATGAATTCCTCTGAAGTAGCTAATGAGTCCGGCGTGTCCAAAATAATCAGCATTTTCATTTATTCTTATTTACCGTTTGGCTATTTATTGCTCGCTATTTCCTTTTCTTTCTAAATTTTCTAGGTCAGGGAGAAGCTGAGGCTTGTCTCCGTTCATTAAGCCATTCGAATTCAACAATCTTACAGTGATACGGTGAAAGACAATGAGCGTGCCTTTTCTCATTTATCCTCATTGATTATGCGCCATGTGCGCGGATTGCAATTCAGTGGTATTCACCGGCCACCATATTATGTACGCTCGCACACAGTAACGAGATCTAATACCGGATCCCTGTCAAAATGAGTTTACAGTGACTACAAATGTGTTTTTAATGTCCGTATTTTCCAGAATATATAAGCTGCAAATTCAATGAATGACATATTTTTCAACTTTTCCATATATACGTCGCATGGTGAGCTTTTGAAAAAACTTGTAGGCTTTTAGGTGCGCCGTATAATGCGGAAAATATGGTACTCATAATTCATTCCAACATGGCTGCAATGCGAAATCGATGAATGAAATGCGGTTGAAAAATATAATCAAACCCACATGTACCATATTTTTCACACCATAAGGCGTACCTAAAAGCCTTTAATATTTTCAAAAGCTCACCATGCGCCTTATAATCCCATGCGCTTTAGATATATAAAAAGTTTTAAAACGTCATTCATGGAAGGTGCACATTATAATCAGGTGCGCCTTATAGTTCGGAAAATACGGTACATGCGTGAAGCATTGAAGCTAAGAGAAACATAAAATAGTGTGGTTGGCCCAAAACACAACCCTCATCTGAACGTAAAGTATAATAATAACAACAAAACCCACCTATTTAAAATTGCATTTTCTGTGTAGCTCTCTCTCTTTTGTTTCTATTTATAATTGCATTGTGGCGGGCACTAGGACCAGGCATCTCACCCAGCAGATGCACAGCGGGGGCATGTTCATGTTGAGGAAATGTTACTGCATTTTTTCTTGTTCAAGTGAGATCCACTTGTTAGCAGTTGGAATAAAGACATACTCCAGTCAGTCGTGTGTTCTCCTTCCTCAAATGCGACAGTATTTTATATATTGCATTCTATTTGTGATTGTATTGTATTTATCGTTGTACTAAGTTCATCATGTCTACTTGATATCTAATTTAAAGCAGATTCTTTACTTACAGACAGTGTAGGTGTTCAAATACCTGACATGTTTCGGCGTATACTTCCGCCTTGCATTGTCATCAGAATCAGAATCAGAATCATCTTTATTGCCAAGTATGTAGAACACACAAGGAATTTGTTTCCGGTAGAACACGCTGCACTAGTATCGTCGTCAAAAAAAACTGCTAAGTGGCACTATACAGTTCCATTTTGGCTACTGTTGAAAGAGTTCAAAGAGTTAATGGCTTGGGGGAAGAAGCTCTTTAAATGTCTGCTGGATTGTCGCCTTGTATTTTATTTATTATAGTACCTATGCTTGTCTGTGACTGTAAATTGTCCTTGAGAGCTTTGAAAGGAGCTTAAAATGTAATTTATTATTATTATTATTATTATTATTATTATTATTATTATTATTAATGTACTAAAAATATAAATAGTCAAGATCACAATGGTATGACAACTGTGAGGAACTCTAAATGATTACCATACGACGACCATCACAATATATAAGTCACTGGAAACTGTCAAACGTAAAAATGTACTTACTCACTAAATCCAATGTAAAAGTTTTTCAGTTCAAGTTATTTTGTAAGTCACGTTATGAGAAATCAATACAGTTCTGAAATTCCAGTGTATAAGGCGCACCCCAAATCCTTGATTTTCTTCAAAAGATGACTGTGCGCCTTATACGCATGTGCGCCTTATATGTGAAGTAATATCGAGCCATAACAGATCTCGCAACTACTGTCAGTGGCCACCATTTCGCCTTGTTGAAGAAGTAGTGCGTAATCCAAGCCGCTACTGTAGCGCCTTATAATGTGGTGTGCCTTCCCGTCGCCAAAAAACTTGGTCCTTCCCAGCCTAAGCTAGTTGAAGTTTTGTCCTGGATGTCCTTTGTTTTTGCATTGCCTTTCACCTAACATCTCCTTCTCGCTTGACACCATCACACCATGAACCTTTTTTTGTGGGAGGCTTGGAATTGTACTTCATAAATGACTTGCCCTTTGTACCTTTACACTGTTTGGGAATAGTCGAGTATTCCTCAGGTATGCCAGGGTGGAACAAAGATAAATCGCTGCCCGATTCTCCAGCGGAGCATAAAATAGCTTCGCTGTGCTCTGGGCTGATGGCCGCCAACAAAGAGCTTATGCGCTTCTCCTTGTTGCTTTTTTTCTTGGGTGGGGAGAGAGAAAAGTTCTAAGAATTCTTACATAACGCAGCTCAATGTTTGTGTCCCGCCTTACTATCATCTCCACCGTATTCAGCGATTGACCTGTAGGTAAACTCATTCGCATTTTCCATAAATCTTTCCGTGGCGATTTTGTGACATCGACCTGCTTGGGCTTGTTGTGACAGCTGACATTTAAAGAAGAAACGCGAGCAGATTGTGCATTACTTGATAAGCTTTCAAAAGAAGATTCTTCCAGAGGAGGAGAAAAAAAATTAAGTGGCATTTAGAGTCACACGCCGAGTGAGCCAATGCAATGAGCTGCATCAGAAAGAGGCATTGCTTTTTGTTTTGGTTGCTCTTTGAACGCTTTCAAATGTCATTGTTAGGAATGTGTGAATTTATGTATGTATGTATGTATGTATGTATGTATGTATGTATGTATGTATGTATGTATGTATGTATGTATGTATGTATGTATGTATGTATGTATGTATGTATGTATGTATTTATTTATTTATTTATTTACTGTATAGTGTCATTGACAGTTTTGAATGGACCGTATGAATTGAATGTATTATTATTATTAAATATAATATTATTATTAGTATTATTAATAATAATGCTAATAATAATACTTATTATTATTATTATTATTATTATTATTATTGCTGCTGTGGACTGCAAATTTCCCCATTGCGGGACGAATAAAGGTATTCTGATTCTGATTCTGATTCTGATTCTGATTATTATTATTATTATTACGATACGACCAGTCAGACTTTAGTTCGCTGACGAAGCCTCTTGGATAGGAGGCGAAACGTCCGAAACCCTCAAAATTGTACAGATGACGGCTGAAGAAACCTTCTCATCGATGGACCACTCCTGTACGGCTGAGAGCTTACACAGACATATTATTATTATTATTATTATTATTATTATTATTATTATTATTATTATTATCTATTTGCCTATTTATGTATTTATTATTTATTTATCCACCTGTCTATTTATTTATTTGTTTACTCATTGACTCAATTATGTATTTAAATATTTTTTTTATCTATTTATGTATGTAAATATGTAAGTATGTAAAAATGTAAATCTGTATTTATTTATGTATTTATTAATTAATTTATTTATTCATTTATTTACTGTAAAGTCTCTGAGAGTTTTGAAAGGCGGTTGTTAATGTATTATTCAGAATCAGAATAATCTTTATTGCCAAGTATGTAGAACACACAAGGAATTTGTTTCCGGTAGTATTATTATTATTACTATTATTACTATTATTATTATTATTATTAATGATTTATGTATTTGTGTATGTATGTATGTATGTATGTATGTATGTATTTATTTATTTATTTATTCATTCATTCATTCATTCATTTATTTATTTAGTTATTAGCACTGTTTTAATTTTGTAGAGTTTCAATGTCATCTCTTGTTTCAATGTCATCTCTTCTTTCACATCTTCTTTCACTTCTTTCACAAAAAAAAGAATACTGGGTTGAGTGAAGACATGTCCAAGTGTGATTGTTTGTGTATTTTTAGGCGTTGTGAATGGCTGGTTCGAATTCACAGGTGACCCGAATAAAAATAAGAGCTACTGAAAATGCAAGCGCGGATGCACGGAGTGAGTTTTTTCAGCAGTTGATGAATAATAATAAATATATTGACTGAATATCTCTGTGATGGTGTCAATCAAATCTGCATACTATCTTGCCTCTCCAAATAGAGTGTTCATGTGTACCTTTATATTATGTGCGGTGTGTGCAGGAAGTATATTTTTATTTCCATACTCCAGCAGCATTCTCGAACAGACTGCTAATTGTCGTTTTAAGATGTTGAAGTGGCATAACTGCTTGTAATAAAATGACCTATAGAAGACTTTAGAAAACTTTTTTTTTTTCATCCTCGGTTCACAGCCACCGTCAAGCAACAAATGAGATGTCTCAACATCTGTGATATGTTTATGCCTGTAGTCGTATATGCAATAGCAGTGTCTGAAACTCAAAACAAAATGTTAGCGGACACCAGGGCAGACAACTCTGAAAAGTTGCCTGCTCGGCCATAAAGTTGCCTGCCCCATTTTTCACAACTTGAAAGACAATAAGATGACTAATCACAAAAAAAAACAAAACATTGTTGCGAAGTATAAAGGATTTTTTTTTAATTAAGAAAGTACCTATACCCCAAATGCTCCCTTGCTTAATTTATGGTAAATATCCCTTGCTGAAGATTTTGCTCAGGTTGTCGTTTGTCGTCATGGTGAACAATGCAATTTTTGTGTTGCGTTGTCTGCTAAAAGCCACGTGGACTGCTCTTTCTAAGCGCCTGTCAAAACTCTCAAGTACACTTTACAGTCACGGTATAGTCCGAAGCACGAAACAGGCTTCTGATTGGCTGAAAGAGGAGTGCACGTGGCTTGTAGCGGTTTGCTTGTAGCTTGTGCTTTGTTGAATAAAACAAACATTTGATTTGAAAAAAAAAACATTTTCTTTTTTCTTTTCTTGAAGAAGTTGTCGGCCACCCGGGCCGAGACGTTTTGAAACCTTCTACGCCCGACGTAAAAGTTGTACGCCCCGGGCCTCTGGGCAGACCCCCCACCCCCCCATCTTCCCAGTCACTACTCCGTTTACATAGTCACACTGCATGCTTGAGCTTCCTGCTGTAGACTGTCTTGCTGTCTCTTTGTTTGTTTAGGTAATGGATTCCCACTCTCTATTGTGGTTCCTGTCACTCGTTGATTGATGGACAGAAAAAAATCACCTTGTCTCAAAGTCAACCTTCCGGAATCAACCCACATGGAGGGGAACAAATTCCACCGTGACAAAATGGCTTGCAGCCATCCGGAAGCTCATTTTTGTTTTTTTTGTGTTTTTTTTTTTCACCAATGAGCCGTGCCTTTAAATCAAGAACCGGACCCTTGCAAGGAAAACAAGGTTGAATCTGTGTGCTTGTGACTCTAAAGAGACAGCTGAGATTATATGCGCGGATGGTTTGAGGTGGGTGGGGGGGTCCTTCTATTCATCGGCCATGTCACCCCATGGGGGAGGACTAATTGGTGGCCTCCAAAGCGGCCCCTGTTTTGTAGCCGGAGCTCACAAAGGCATCTGGGTGCAGTCGGGTAGAGGACGGAAGGGTGGGGGGGGGGGTGCGGGGTAATATGGGACAGGACAGGTTTCCCATAGAAGAGTTGGCTGGGATGACCCAGAGGGGGGTCTGGCCTCTAGCTTCCAGGCGAAGACGACACATTCGCTCATTCACACATTGGGGTTGAGGGGGTGGCGGTGAATCTGGTGCCAGTCGCTGGCCTCCTCCTCTGCAAATGATCCAAGACTGACCCACATAGTCAACCATGTGTGAGGCGCTTCCCTTTATCGAGCAGCCTGCTTAAAACATTGAATTATGGGTACTCAGTGGCGCTCCCCTGCCTTCTCGGTTGGGACCCCACTGGGGGGCACAGTGTGGGTTGATGTTGTTCACCCTGACCCAAAGACAATGAAAATGCTGGCTGGGTGGAGAAAGCATGAAGAGAGGAAGAAATATAGAACATGATGGACATGGACACAACTTGGTGGGTTTTGGGGGGGTTGTATAATTTTTCCCAAATCTGATACATTATATTTTTGTCTCCTGGATGCATCTGGGACGCACCCTTGCGCCTTTTTGACAGCCACTGGCACAACCTAGTGAATCGACTGCGCCAACACTGTCGCAATTCTATTATGATTAGCATAGAATGCTACATGATCTGCGCCACATACGACATACTTCTGTTAAAATAGCTAAAGAAGCAAATTAAGTTGAACAGCAATTGAAAACTGTTCATTTTCCTTCAGAGGTTGTAACGTTTGTGTCGTCGTCTGCCATCTTGCCTTACCGATCGCGAGCTGAAATCACCTTACATTTGATTCGGATATCTCGGGCTTTTTCGTGGTCCGCCGGAAACTGACGGCGAATATTCATTTGGCCATGGTGCATTACAGTGTTTATATTAAACATGGCGGATGGTTGCGAGATTGAGCGTGAGAACAGGAGTAAAATTCTAAAAGATATTAAAAAGAGGCAGCAAACAAACATATTTCAACAGTAGCCAAAATGGAACTGTATAGTGCCACTTAGCAGTTTTTTTGACAACGATACTAGTGCAGCGTGTTCTACCGGAAACAAATTCCTTGTGTGTTCTACATACTTGGCAATAAAGATGATTCTGATTCTGATTCTGATGATTCTCATTCTGATTCTGATATTCTTGTTTTTTAAGAAATAATCGACTAAGTCTGCGGAGGCTAGTGACAATTCGTTAACAGCAGTTTGCTGTTAATGATTCGAATTTAGTGGCTAATGGGAATGGTTTCAAGGCTGTTGCAGCACATTACAAATATTCAAAACAAATACATTTGTTTCAGTAGACACCAGTAAGAAATATTGTGCTCTTTGTTTTCTCTGTAACACCGTACAATATCAAAATAGCACGGGATTGAATGTGTAGTCACTAACAAACATTGAAAATATTTGTTTCTGTTATGTATGAATATATTCTATGACTTGAATTGAAATTGTTCATATCTTGTTCTTCTTTGCCTTTCGGCTTTTCCCCACAGGGGTCGCCACAGCGAATCAATGTCCTCCATCTATCCCGGTTTTGTGCATCCTCTTCTCTCACACAAGCTACCTTCATGTCCTCTTTGACCACATCCATATACCTCCTCTTCGGTCTTCCTTTCGATCTCCTGCCTGGCAGTTCAAGGCTCAGCATCCTTCTCCCAATATAGTAGTTTTGTTCATATATTTGAAAAAATAGATTTCACTCAAATAATTGTTTTTCATTTGCAATTTAGAAATACAGCAAAGTCTTGTTATATCGATATCGGTTATATCGATAGTACTGCTTATTACGATACTATTTCTATGAACGCAAGGAGAAAATGTCCATGCCGCAGGATCGGATATATCGATAGTCCGGTTATATCGATATTTTTTCCGACTCCCGAGAATATCGATATAACGAGACTTTACTGTATCATGCTCCAATGAATGTATTTTGGTTTATTTCAATCAGTTGTATATAGTTCGGCAATCTCGTTAAATCGGGCCCTATCAATGTTAAAAATTTGCCCCATTTTCAGACATAAGGGTGGCCCCCTTATGTCTAAAAAGGGGGCACATTTTGAGTACGCGCAAAGAATCGCAAGAAAGCAGCCAAAAGCCACAAAAAATGTATATTCATCCTATTAGAAACAGTTGAATTCGTGATCATTGCATCTTCTGTAGCAACGGGGGGTTGTTCTTTGAAACGTTGACGACGGCAAGAAAGAAAGGTGATAAAACAGCGAGACGTGGGCCGTATCGATCGCCACGTGTCCAGGCTGTCTTCGTTCGTCGTGGCTGCAATCCACAGCCAAGTTATTAGTGTCGGCAAAACGCAGAGTCGTGGGCATTAGTGGCTCTTTAAATAAAGTCTGTATTGATTTTGCGTCGGGGTGAAGACTTACATGTATGACGTATGTATATGTAACATAGTGATCGTGGTTGTGGTGATATTATGAAGGACGAAAGGGACGGAGGATGGAAGTGAAGGTGGAAGTCGTCCTGATGTGTACTCTCTGGATTGACCTGCCACTGAACATTCAGCAAGCCCCCTTGCTGCCCATCTTTAAAACCCGCCTCAAAACTCACTTGTATTATTTGGCATTTGACTCAGCATGATTCAGACTTGATCTTCGTTTTATTCCCTGTTGCTTTCAACTATCTTTGTGACTGCTTTATTTTCCCGAATAGAATATGTATTGTATTGTATCCTTGATCCCACCCGTTTGCTTTTTCATGGTTAAATGAAATCATGAAAAATGTCAGTACCTCCCCAACATGGGATGGCACATGGTAAAGCATTTCAATGAAGCCATTTTTTCCCCAAGATGGCAGCTCATATCCCCGTTTGAGTCTCTTCTCCTTTTGTTTGATTTGTTTCTTTGTCCCATTTTTTTGCAAATGTTCCCATCGTTGGACTATTAAAGCCTTTCTTATTCTTATTCTTATCACCTCATTGTCGTCAAATGAGTGGTTGCTAGCTTTTAGGTGCAAATGTACTGCAGATTGAGGCCCACTAATATTATCCCTGCGATGTTGATAGTCTTTTTTCAGTGGGGCCACAGGGAGTGCTCCTCTGCCGATATAGGGCCGATACGACCAGTAAGACTTTAGTTCGCTGACGAAGCCTCTTGGATAGGAGTCGAAACGTCCGACACCTTCAAAAAAGCCTGGATCCCTTGATATTTTCATGTGCCTTGTTGTCAGAGAAAACTCCCAAATTTGTTCTGCTCAGTCAAACTGAAGGTTAGGGTAAATACTTTGTCGCGGCAATTTTTGTGGGTTCAGAGTGCTTAAAATACATAAATGATCATTTAGGAGACAAAAGTAGATTCGGTGTAACAGTAAACACATTCGTGTCTGAATGATGCCCAGTCTTTTTTTAATAGACATTTTAAAATCACCACCCCCTCCAGCAGTTTTTATGATCCTTTTAGCCTCTTCGCCCTTGCCGATATTCAACACAGATTCCGTCTTTTTTTTATTCCCTTCAAAAAAATGGCAGATGAAAACCGTATTAAAAGTTTATCTCGAAGGCATAAAGATAACTCAGCCGTGCGGTGACTCAAATCACATGTTCTTTCCTCTGCTCATCTGTTTTGTCGCTTTCCATTTGATCGGTGGTCAGCACCCCAACCGTTGGCACTTGGCAAATGGCTTTATCTCATCAAGCAATTGCACAATTGACGCCAGCACGGTGTGGCATGTTAAGCGTTTTGCACAATGAACGGCGATTCGTCCATGACGGATGTTTTTTTTTTCCAAGAAGCAGCATTTTTTTCCCATCATGCTTTTTTGACCCGATGTTAACTCATTCACTGCCAGAAATGTGCGCAAATGTATCCACTCCAGTGCCACTCAAAATCCAGGACCCATAAAATATTGAGTCTTTGGACAACATAAACATTTAATTCAGCGTTAGAAACCTTAGACTCTCTTCTTTCACCAGAAAAAAGGGTTAATTACTAAATGATATAGGTGTGGAGTCATATGAGCTTGAAATGGGGGCGGCTGTCCAAAATACAATGCAACACGTATGTATTGGTTCATATAGCGCTTTAATAACAGCTGAAACTGCAACAAAGCGCTAACATGGAAAAAAGGGAAATGCTACCCCCTTGTGGAAGGAAAAAACATTGCCAGAAGCCAAGGCCAGCGCTTTATCAGCACCCAAACAAGAAAAAACAAAACCGAACAAATTCGAAAATGGTGCTCTACGTCATATTTTCAATTCCCGAATATATTCGCGAATGGCAACGAATGAGTTAAACTGTTGTTCCCTGTTGTGCTAATCATCCAACCAGTCTTAGAGGAAGTACGATTGGGGCAGGTTGCATCTGTGCAAACAGAACAGCAGACGCACTCAACTGCCGAGTTGTTTACATTGCCCAAGACGACCGTATTCATCTGTCATCCGCCCCCGCAGAGTTGAGTTATTTGTTCCAATGCTGCGCCACATAGGCGTCCTCAGATAGAGATGAAAGATGGCTCTGATGGTGTGTCACCTGTCATGTTTTGGAATCTATTTGCATGGATCAAACTTCCCCTTCATGTTGGGGATGGTAAAGACTGTGGAAATCTTAGGCGCTTTCTAAAGAAGCGCTTTTAATCTCCGTGGCTTTGTAGCTAGTAAAACAATGTGGCATGAAATATTGTCTTGCCACACTGCACATGAAGTCTTGGGTTTAGCCACAAGGTTCTGATTCTGACTTCGAAAATGTTGGGCATTTGAGCAAAATATTGACGGTGATATGGTCCAATGGACCAAATGTTCTGAGAAACAATCCCCAATGGCATGTATTTCCAGCTTCATTTCATTGTCATGTTTAGGTTTTGATTTCCACCCATTCATCTTCTATTCCCAGCTGACTTGGAGGCATGGTTACACCCCTTTGGGCCACTTACCAACCGATCGACCTAAACCAGTGGTTCTTAATCTTGTTGGAGGCACTAAACTCCATGAGTTTCATATGCTCATTCACCGAACCCTTCTTTCAAAGACTTTGCCCACGAACTGCAGACTAGGGGTGAACCTCTACTGCAGAGCATCCACCGAACCCCTGAGACCGACTCACCGAACCTCTTGGGTTCGATCAAACACACTTTAAGAACCACTGACCTAAACCAAACTCACGTTCGTACCAATGGACAGAGTCTGAAATGAACCCATGTGAGGAACACTGGTTACAACAGTGGACATCTTATCAGGTTACAGGTTGTCATTATTTGTGCACCAAAGGGTTATCTAAACGTGCATGGTTTTACTACAGTATTCTACAAAGCTATTTAGTGAGTTTCACGTGAATATCCCCGACTGGTCGGCACCAATTCCAGTCGGTGAAATTCCTAACAATGGATAGTGGAGTCTTCAGTCAACTTAATTTATGATTTTCTGGTTCAGGGCTTTGAAGTACGCATCAAATTTGTAAGCATCGGGTTGGACTACAGAGGTCTCAGTTTACATTTGTTTACCTTCATTCTTTGTCTTGAAGTTCTGTACAGAGTCTATACATCTTTTGGGCCCAATCGGACTAAACCAGTAGCATGTCATGAAACGCTTTGATTTAAGTGCTGGGGCTTTGCAAAAATTCTTGCTTCTGGAAGTCATTTAGAGTGGGATGGAACCACATGAAAAGTCTGCCCCTATACTTCATCCTTCCGCCCTCAAAGCCAGCGCCATTTCATTCTCCACCTCTCCCTCCTTCCGTCCACTGCCGTTTGAAGATTAGTCAGCTTTACTGGATCTTGTAATCAGTGGACGCAAACCACTTGAAAATAGTCAGTCAAATGCAGAGCTCAAAAACGGCGGGGTGACACGTGCAGGTCTTTTTTTTTTTGTTTCATCAAAGACAGATGCTCCCTTAGAGACCTGCAAAATATTTGGCAGAAAAGGGAGGCAATTAGCATATCGCAGATCAAGACAACCACTTTTTCAATTATGCAGAAAGGTTGTTAAGAAGTCCCAGACCGCATGAGAGGGATAGACTTTCACCTCCAAAGACACTTTCCTTGGTTTCTTCACTCACCGCACTTTGAAAGGCAACAAGAGATCACTCCGGAAGCTCGTTTATCTATAATTCATTGGAATTGGTAACAGGCCAATTCATCACAACGTTCTGGGCGTTGCTTTTTCAGTGATTTATATTCATTAACTGGAATCCTGAGCTTGGCCTTGGAGGAGGTCCTCGCTTGACTTTGTGACATTCTTCTTCGATACCATGGATTGATGATAGAATGGGGCGACTTGGTGATGGACTAGTTCGTTGGTTTCACAATGCAGAGGTGCAAGGTTTGATTCCGGCAAGGGTGTCAAACGCATTTTTGGTTGCGGGCCACATTGTGGTGACGGTTTCCTCTCGGGGGCCGTTAGGAATTTGGGGAAGTCATTTGGAATTTTTAATACCCTCCTGAATGAATGACTACCGTATTTTCCGGTGCATAAGGCGCACCCAAAAGCCTTGATTTTCGTCAAAAGAAACCTGCACCTTATACGCAGGTGCGCCTTATATGTGAATTAATATTGAGCCACCACAGGTCTCACAATGACTGTCAGCAGCAACCGACTCCATTTCCCCCAGGAGGAGTGCGTAACCCCAGCCTGTACTGTAGCGCCTTATAATGTGGTGTGCTTAATATTTAGAAAACCTTGATATATTTATATATCATATTTGGCACATTTTGTTCATTCATTAAAGATGTGCCTTATAGTCCGGTCTGTGTAAGCTCTCAGTCGTACAGGAGTGGTCCATCGATGAGAAGGTTTCTTCAGCCGTCATCTGTACAAAAGTGAAGGTTTCGGACGTTTCGCCTCCTATCCAAGAGGCTTCGTCAGCGAACTAAAGTCTGACTGGTCGTATCGGCCCCATTTATATATCCCTAATGTCCAGACCTGGTGGCGCCGGACACAGCTATGATAGGTCCCTACTCTCAGGTTGGGGGGGGGGGGGGGGGGCGTGGGACCCCCCCCCTGTGGCCCCACTGATTGTTCCTACATTCAGAATGTAGGAACAATCAGTGGGGCCACAGGGGGGGTCCCGCTACATTCAGAATGTAGGAACAATCAGTGGGGCCACAGGGGGGGGTCCCGCGCCCCCCCCCCCCAACCTGAGAGTAGGGACCTATCATAGCTGTGTCCGGCGCCACCAGGTCTGGACATTAGGGATATATAAATGGGGCCGATACGACCAGTCAGACTTTAGTTCGCTGACGAAGCCTCTTGGATAGGAGGCGAAACGTCCGAAACCTTCACTTTTGTACAGATGACGGCTGAAGAAACCTTCTTATAGTCCGGTGCGCCTTATACACCGGAAATTACGGTAATTCATTTTCAAATTTGAAGTAAAAAATAATGACTGTTGATTTGCTTTCATGGGCCGAATAAAACAACGTGGCGTGCCAGATTTGGCCCCCGGGCCTTCACTTTGACACCAGTGGATCATAGAAGGGGGCGACATGTTGGTCTTCATTGGTCTTGCAGTGCAGAAGGTGCAGAGTTTGATTCCGGCTCCGAACTTCCGGTGTGGAGTTTGTGTGTTCTCCCCCGTGCCTGTGTGGGTTTTCTCCGGGTACTCTGGTTAACTCCCCCATTCTCAAATAACATGTCTAGCAGGTTAATGGAACACTCTAAATTGTCCATTGGTGTAGATTTTTGTTTATTTAACCGCACAGGTATAGTAATTGTATTTTAATCACAGTAACATGTTCCCGAGCGTTGCACATGGGTTACAAGTGCGCTGTTTGAAGCACAACTTTAGCCCTCCTGCGGGGGAGTTTGCTTGTTATCGCTGCGCTGGCCTGGGTTTTCTCTGGGTATTATGGATATTACGGCTGAGGTCACGCTTGCCCTCAGCAAGGCTCACTTAGTGCGATAAATGGTCACCCCGAGTCTGATCACATTGGGATAAAATTCTGGCTGAATGGTGGTCCTTCGAAAGCAAGCAAAAACAGACGTAAAAGCCCTGGTGTGTGTCCCAACGCAATGCAAAGTATTGCGTTCTGCCCGCACATAAAGAAGTCAAGACAAGGAAAAATAAATCCGACGTATCCCGTAGGACTTATGTAATTATCCATTAGGAATACACATTAAGCGTGTACACATACGGTTTCTCTCACTTTCTATTGTGAACGCCGCACGCAGTGCCCCTCCGCCCCACCCTCCTTCCCCTCGACAATCCATACAGAGCTCATGGTTTATGCAGACGACGCAGGAGGCCGACTTTGCCGCCGCATGACGCGACGGAGGGAAAGCGTGTCTGTATTTTAAATGATCTTTTTACATAATAGTGCCTTTTCAGAGAGAAAAGGAAAATAGATGTTTTGGATTATTCTTATCAATGCTGTCATTTATCTTTTGGGGCTTATCTTTAAGAATAAATTGAGTTTGATCATCTTATTGATTGTGTCTTTGAATGACTGTGTCTTTGTGTTGTCATATTATTATTTTTGTTGTTATTGTTTTGACTTCAAGATGGCGCCGCGAGAGTGGCTGCCTTTCCAGCAGCTCCTGTTTTTTGTTTTTCTACTACTTCTTTTCCTTTTCTCTTCCGTCCATAACTTTGCTCCTGTGAAATGCAACTTTCTCCACTGCGAGACGATCTTCCTAAGGCCATTGTGGTTTGCATTGGTAATTATTTGAATCTATTCAATTTTTTTATTATTTTACTTATTTTGTACTTTTTTGTAATTTTATAAGCTGATATGTTGAAAAATATGTTGAAAATATGTTTTTGAATTTGTAAAGAATATTTAAGATATTTATTTCACATTATAGAAAAGTACTTTTTTGAAATGTAACTTAATATTTTTGCAATCAATAATAAATGTTTGAACAGAAATACTATCACTCTACAATTTGTTACTTTTTCGATTTTAACTCCTACAACTATAGCAAAAGCCGAAATTGATTTTATTATGAAATGGGACCGTTTATAGGTCATTTCCAGGGTGGATCATGTTTTTTTCCCCCTTTGTCTTGATGTCGTGATGCTATGCGGCTAAAAACATGGACATCGATATGCCCATCTTTTAATGTTTTCCCGAAAACTAGAAAAAAAACATAATTGAAACAAAACAACTCCATTTGCCTTGATTCAATAGTTGCATATTATTGAGCAGCTAGCTAGACAATCAAAGTTAAGAGGAGCCTTTTTTTGTGGGTAAGGGGGAAGCACATTGTCTTGACTTTCTGACAGGAAGTTAAAAATGCCCCGACTTTGAATATCCATCCCATTATAAGATCATCAGCATTCAAATGCAGTTTTCAGTTGAGACACACCTCCATTTTGCATGTAGGCGAAATACTAGAACCCCTATTTCCCCTTCCCCCTTGCTTCTCCTGCTTCCCTCCCTGCTCACCTGCAAGTCCCCACAACTTCCATTCAATCCCAGTGGCAGCAATCCAATAACTTTTAATAGGCAGTTCACTCTTTATTCCCGGTGTTTCATTAAGACCTTGACTGGCTTGTTGGAGGAGCAGGGGAGGGTGACTGTCAACTCTCCCTCTCGGAGAACTCCTATTTAATTACAAATAAAGACAAGAGGGATCACACGAGGGATGGGCGCAATGAGATATTTGGTCAAGAAGGAAGAGTCAACAAACATGGAGTTTTTAAATTGACCTATAGGAGCTTTTTAAAGTTAGTTAATCTGCTCTCGCAGAGAAAATGATTGCCACTTTAAATCGCGTATTCCCCTGTATGGCGCTCCAAGCCTCTGAGGAACATTTGCTGGGATTAGCTCCTTGTTGTTGTTCAACTCCTCAGCTCGACATGCAATTAATGGAAAAAAGCTATGCGGATGGAGATAATATACATATTGTGTAAGGATACGCTTAGATTTCCATTTGGTTTCCATTTGGTTTTCCATGCATTTATTTTCCAATTCGCTTGATCCTCACAAGGGTCTTACTTCATCGTGCAAACCTCAAACGACGACGAGTTTACCGTATTTTCCACGATATAAGGCGTACCAAAAATCCTTGATTTTCTTCAAAAGATGACCCTGCATCTTATACGCCGGTGCGCCTTAGAAATAATTTGGCAACAAACGACAGGGAATACTTGCAGCGCTACTTTTGTTTCAAAATATGTCAAAAATAGTTGAGATATAAAACAAATAATTGTTTTTTATTCATGAAAAGGAAAATATTAAACCTTGCCTTACAGACTACGGTATTTTCCGGTGTATAAGGTGCACCCAAAAGCCTTGATTTTCTTAAAAAGATGACCCTGTGCTTTATACGCAGATGCGCCTTATATGTGAGGTAATAGTGAGACCTGTTGTGGCTCACTAACTACTGTCAGCAGTCACTGACTCCGGTAGAAGAAGTAGTGCGTAACCCCAGTCTCTACTATAGCGCCTTATAATGTGGTGTGCCTTGGATTTGGAGAACTTTTATATATTTACATATTATATTTGGAAAACCTTTTTCATTCATTGAAGGTGCGCCTTAGACTTCGGCGATCCTGATATATGGAAAAGGTTTGAACATAGATAAATGATATAGATAGAAAGCTAGCTAACTAGCTTATAGATAGCTAATAAAGATCCCATAGATAGCCAGCTAACTAGTTAGATATAGAGCAAATAGATACTAGCTAAATATCCAGCCAGCCAGATATGTAGTGTGCATTATATTTGTAAAATGTTTATATACAGTAAAGTCTCGTTATATCGATATTCAAGGGAGTCCGAAAAAATATCGATATAACCGGGACTATCGATATATCCGACCCTGTTCGCATGTAATTTTCTCCGTGCGTGCATAGAAATAGTATCGATATAACCGGGACTATCGATATATCCAATATCGATATAACGAGACTTTACTGTATTTATATATTATATTTGTAAAACTTTTTCGATTTCTTATATATGGAAAATGTTTGAAAATATTTCACTCATTGGGGGTGCGCCTTATACTCTGGTGCCACCTTATACAACGTAAAATACGGTAAATGAACAATGTGATCGATTTTTTTGTACCAAGCATGAGCAAATAACAGGAGGCTGCTGTGTATTGTGGAGATTGACAGCTCTATTAGAAATGTTCTTTCGTTTCCTACTCGGAATGTAAACATTGCGAGGAAATGCGTAGCCTCTAAAAGCTTCTTTGATGCCATTTGGCTCTTTGACAGGATGTCATTTGACCATCACAGAGATGCGAGATGATGACATCAAATTGTCGTTGTTTTCTGACAGTGGACTGAGTGAAAGGAAATAATAATGGAGAAGAATATGTTGTTGTTTTATTTCCCCGCCACAGAGATTATATTGCATGTAGATTATCCTGTTGATTTGGATTAAAGTGCATTTTCACATTTTGATTGCACATTAACGACGTGCATGCACTTTTAGAAAAGCTTTGCAATCCCACTATGAGCAAAACAAGTGTTCTTTGGATACTGCAAAGCATTTTCCGAATATCTCCGCAATAAACATGTTTGGTTTTTTTTAAGAATCTGTCTCTCTCCCTCTCTCTCCTATGAATGTTTTAAAGGACAACCGACGTCTCCGGACAAGTTGTGTCCATAATTTGTAAAATGGCTTCAAATGACTTCTACTGAGCGTATTTTACAAAGATTCCACCGCATATAGCTATATTTTACGTTTTTAGACTCTTTTTATTGAGTTTTAAGTCTTGTTATTGAGTTGGTGACGAGTCCGTATGTGACGTCACTGAAAGAACGCCCCTGACCGAAAAAAAGACATATTGTAGCAGTCCTTCCATCACGTCAATGTATTTTGCTGTACTTGTTTGGTCTGAAAACCTCGTGTTGCACCAAAAAGCCACCAGAAGAGGGCGACCAAGCTCCATGGAAGGAATTTATTTCATCACAGGAGCTTGGACGCCATTTTCTGACTCTTTTTGGGTGATATCTTTCCCCCCCAATGTTGCCTCAAAATGGCATGGAATAAATTATTTAATCGATAGCATACATGTATGTTTTCCTCTTCAGAACTATTTAAATCATATTCATAACTGTATGTGTAACAAGAAAGCATATTCTCCGAATCTGAAGCCATTGTTTTGATTCACAAGCAATGCAAGACATCTTGGCGTGACGTCACGAACTGGGGGCGGGTCTTTCTGAAAATGCCCAATTCACAGCTCATTTTTTTGCAGATTTTGGACACTTTAAGTCATTTTTATTGGTGTTTTGCATTTGAATAAAAATATCATATTGCGTGTTTTGGGTATTTTGGAATCTATAAAAGGTTTTTCTGATGTCAGTTAGGAAACAAAAAAGTGACGTTGATTGTCCTTTAAATGAGGTACTTTCCGCATATAACTGCTGCAATTGTGCAGCAATTAACACTTTGGGGTGCCATCTACTGCCAATCTGTCACTGCAATTGTGCTTTTAAATAAAACAACAGTATTTATCCATCCATCCACATACCCACCCAAATGAGAATGTGAGATGTAAGGCAGGAGGACATACAAAAGTTTCTGGCTTCCCATTTGATTATGTTTTTTGTTTTTGTGGCATTTTGCGGGGCAACACTGCATTTCAACAACGAATGCTTGACATACTCGAATGCAGAAGCTCCTTTACCCTTCAAACCCTTTACCCTTGACCTCTCAGAATAGTATAATCTTCACCCCGTTTTGGCGTATTTTGACATGACTTCATGGGGTGGATTAGTTGAAGCTGCCTGTCGCCGGTTATCAAGGAAGTTGCTTTTTGACAGCTTTTCCCTAGCAACACGTTTGCCTTGAATTCTACAGTATACAAAATATATCAATGTACGTGCTGGAGAGATTGCATAGCTTGTGCTTTGAAAAGTAAACTATTTATATTGTAATAAACCTTGACAATATATTCATGGACGCATGATCTATGCTAGAAATGCACTTTCTAAAATCCTCCCTAGAGTCATGTCAATGCCGCAACATCATAATTTATTGTGCTGATATGTCACCAGAGAGCGATATAAGTCTCTGCGCAGCATCGTTACACAAATGACTGACAGGACTGGTCTATGTGGGGCAAAATGGATGCGTCAATCAGAAGCTGCTGAGCAGCAATGACAAGGAAAAATGGACACCAAAGTCATTTGTTTTGCATAATTCCATACTTGCACATCCCTGCCACAGTACCTGAACTTAAAAAATGGTCCTGACTTTGGAATACAAAGTACAAATCCAAATTTTTCATGTATTTGTACTTTCGACATTAAAGTGGTTGTCATTTGCTATATGAGAGCTTACAGTAAATGTCGAGCCACAGCTTGCAAGGTTTAGCAAAAACATTCGACATGTAAAGTGATATTTTTCATCTCAATACAAATAGGATGAAAGGTAAACATGAAAAAAAAACAAAAATATAATTTTCTTTGAAAATATATTTTTTTACTTCTATACTTTAAGCGGGAATTTGCAGTTTGCTAGCAATGCTAGCAATTTGAATTAGAATGGCCCTAGCTTTGCTACGCTGGTCGCAGGACTCATTTATGATATATAATTTTCTTAAATGTACGGTATAATGATTCAAAATCAAAAACAGATGGTAAACTTTCCCATTGAGCACAAATGTTGCTACATTGTAGTTATGGTTTCCTCTCGAGGGCCGTTATGAATTTGGGGAACCCATTACAATGTTTAAATCCCTTCAAATATTACATATAGGGCACACAGCAAATTAATGAATAACTCGTTTTCAAATCTGAAGTCAAGAATAATGACTTTTATTGTGGTTGACATCCAAAAATATGAAATTTTGGCTCAGATTTTAGCAATCATCATGGCATTTAACAAGTTTGATTTGCTTTTGCAGGCCGAAAAAAATGATATGGCGGGCCGGATTGGGCCCGCGGGCCTTGACTTTGACACCTGTGTTCTACAACAAGATCACCCCGCCAGCCGTGGTGGGTGTGTATCATGAAAATAGTGGTTATTATAAGGTTTAATTTTCATAAATTTGACGTTTGTAAGACGAAAACTAAGGTGTTTGTAAGTTGAGGTCTCACTGTATTCTTAAATTTATGGCAGATGTGCTAATACAGCCTAAAAACTGCTTGAATCTTCATCAAAATACTTTTGGACAACAAGCATTTTTTTCAGGTTGCCTAAGAGGACCAAGGTATTAACAGTAGATTTTCTGTCCCTTCACATTGTTCTGTTCAATAATTGCATGTGGGTGGAATTAAGTGCGCAAACAGTTAAAAGGTTTAGGTTACCGGATGAGCAACCTTATCCGCTTATGTCTTCAGGGCTCTGTCCCTGTCAGAAAAGCCCCGATTTCATTGTTGCAGAACAGCAGACTGCAAAGTGCTGTTATTTCTATTTCGGATGCATGTGTATGACGTCCTCCGATGAGAGATGGTTGCAGTTCCATCTCTTGTAAGGGATCATATATGCATGGATGAATAGATGGATGAGAACCTGTTTCCAGCTTGAGATCCCTAAGTGGTTATTTGGTTCCTTCTGGAGTACCAAACTTATGAAATGCTGTTACAGCAAGTCTTATGACATATTAAACGTTTCTTGAAAATAAATCTCAGTCTCCAATTGTCACAGGGACCTTTTTTTTCTCTATGGACTAACGCGACTGCAGTTGCCTGTTGAGTCCCTCAATATGGTTAATAGCCAGCCAATTCGACACCCATGTCGCTTACCAGTCACAGATTCTACAATTACAACATTATACTGATAGATTCACGTGTGCAATATGGTTGATTAGTGTAAAATACTTTTGTGTGTCACGATTTCATGAATCTATTGGATAATCAGTGAAATACTCATTTTTAAAAAATGAATGTGTGCAGCGCTAATGTTTTTTTTAAACCAGTCATGTGACTTCTGCATTGGCTGGTCTACAAACATATTTGGGAATGGCGCACCGTGTCATACTTTTTAATTCGTGAATAAATCAATGGCGGTGAATGAGGTCATGTTGCCCCTCGCCTCTTATTATGTCTCATTCTCATAAATATTGACATATCCATAGAACCTAATCATAAAGAACATAGCATATATTAACGTGTTACAACTAACACTTTGCTCATAAAAAAAGTATGCGAAAATGAGCAATAAAAATGTGTAATGACAATCTGAAAAAAAAAACACCTTCGCTCTGTTTCAGGTGCTGAAATTGAGGGTAAAAAAGAAAGAAAATGTGTCCATTATAAGAACAAACAGACAGCTGATAAGACTGAATCTGGACTCTCCTCCTCCTCTTTGTTCAATTCCATTAAATTGATTTACTTTGTTACCACAATCTCATTAATCACGTTTCCTCTAAACGTAATCTACCTGTCAGTCTACAGTCGGATTAAAAAAGAAACTGCCGGTAGTAATGCAGCCAAGTGATTGCAGTACATAGTGATGACGGCCATTGTTTTGGATGTCTTTTTGGGTGTGTGTGTGTTTGTATTTGAGGAGGAGTCTGACTTTGTTGTGTTTATCTTGAGAGGGCCAGCTGGACGAGAGGGAGCATCACAGAATGAAGGGAGACGTGCATGACGATGAATTAGTTTGACAGAGACAGTCACAGGGATGAAACGTTAATTTGAACGCACCAGAGGATGTCCTCCAGAGGACGGACACACACACACACACACACACACACACACACACACACACACACACACACACACACACACACACACACACACACACACACACACACACACACACACACACACACACACACACACACACACACACACACACACACAGCCAAATGCGTACACATAGGCAGTTTTACAGTGATGAGGAATTTAAATTGTTATCGGTTTTCGTTTGTCTTACTGCAATTATCTGTCCGGGCTGTTACTTTAAATGCTAGATTAAATTGTGAACAAAACATTTTATGTCCTGACATTTTATCACATAATTCACGTTGATCCGTTGTTCTTCCTCGTTAAACTTAATGGGGATTTGCCTCTTTAAATAAATGCAGTTCAAGTTTCCTCGCCCTTATAAAGAACCAACCGAGTAGTAAGCTGACAAGGAGCGGGAATAAACCTTGACTGATTGTATTCCATTAAAAATGAAAAAAACAATCATTATGGGTTGTTGTTGCTAAAGTGTGTGTGTATTAAAATATAGTTGCAATGATTAATTCAATAATTTTAGCGATGTGATTTAAAAAAAATGTCAAAGCAGCATTTGTGTCTCAAAGCTCTCCATTTTCTGACACCCACATCACTCACCATGTCAGGCCTTGCCTTAGAAGGCCAAATAATGTAGTCATACCATCCTCACATTTAATTCCGATACAGTGAATATATTCGGGAATTGAAAAGTGTGACGTGGAGCGCCATTGCAGAATTTGTTCGGGTTTTAGTTTTTCTTGCGAGATGTGCCGATAAAGCGCTGGTCAGACCTCTGGCAATCTTTTTTTCCCCCTTCCACGAGGGGGCAGCATTTGCCTTTTGTCCATGTTAGCGCTTTGTTAGTCCATGCTAGCGCGTTGTTACCGCTTCAGCTGTTGTTAAATCAATATGTATTGTAATGTATGTTGTACATCTGACCCCATTTCAAGCTCAGATAACTCCAGACCCACATAACTTAGGAATTAACTATTTTCTTTTCTGATGAAAGAACAAAGTCTATGGTGTCTAACGCTATATGGAATTTTTATGTAGTCCTAAGTTAATACGTATTCTGCAGGTCCTGAAATTTGAGTGAAAATTACAAAAACCCTGGCATTTGAGTGGACACATTTTTGCACATCATCTAGCTGTGAATGAGTTAATATCTTGACTTTAAACAGTACCTTTAAGTTGTAAATTTAGGCTAGCCGAGCTCGCGTTTTGAGACTTTGAGGTAGTCTTAGTTAGCAACCTTCCAATTTTAGCTTTCATTAACTTTATATGATGCTGTTCTTTCAATCTTTTAAAATCAATAGGACTCTGATTCTGATTTCTGAATTTCAGCTTATGGCTATTGGTGCTTTTGAATGTTACTGCCAATCATGTTTTGGGAAATCTTTCCAACCTGTTTGAACCCTTTACAGGGAGCAGTAAAAAAGGATTAATAGCTGCATTGGGTGCAATGACTTTGGACAGGTGACAAAATTTAAAGGTGAAGTCTAACAGGATCAGGTTCATTTTCGTCAATCCACTCTTTGGTGACTTCACATGCTGATGTTTGGAAGCACACTAGTAAAGTCCTCAAGGAGTACTGATGAAGATGATAGTGTCTGACACATCTCTTTTGCCTTTTGTAGTTAAGCTACCACAACAGCTGGTCCAGAAGGAAAGGAAAGGGAATCCAATTAAAAAAGAAAAAAAAAACATGGAAGGCAATCTATCGCTTCTATCCATTGGGGGTCAAACAGATCAGAACAGAAAGTGGAGGAGTGACCAAAAACCAATTTTCACACTGGTCAGTTCATTCTCCTGAGTGTAAGTTTTCAGGTGTTGAAGTCCAACCTGCAAATTTACCAGCTTTCTGTCTCCCCTTCACTCTTTTTTAACTCATCTTGCTACCTTTCACTTTTTTTCTGTTTTAACTGAAAGAAAAAACATCTCAGCAACTATGTACTTCAATCATGCCTTTGTCTGCCGCACACGATGCTCTCCGACCTCCACAGGGGACTCGGACACCCATTGATGTATTGCCTTGGCGCGCAGAATTAATGCAACAGTTCCATTAGAAAAATAGAATGACAGAGTCAATGTAAGAAGTTGCAGATCACAAAAAGGATGGGAAATTACTTAGCGAAGAACCGTCATGTCTGCTTTTTTGCTCTACGTTTTTTTTACGCTCAAGGACGGGAGTATAAAGGAAAAAAAACACTTGGCAATTAGCATTTTCGTTTGTTTTATTTCATTCTTGCACAATGAGATATTTCAGATGGTGTTTCGCTTATGAGGGATTTTCCAACCACTGAGGAATGTACAGTGATACATTGGCTTACGAATTTAATTGGTTCCCAGACAGAGTGTGTAAGCCGAAAAGTGTGTATCCCCAAAATGTATTTCCCATAGGAAACCATTAAAATGAGAATAATCCGTTCCCAGGTCCCCATAAAACATAATTTTCTACTAAATATCCACATAATATACCTTATTTTATGTATAATAAATGTGCTATAGTATTTTAATTAAAGAAATAAACTGTACTTATATAATAAAGTCATTTTATTTACCTTTGTGATGGTCGTTGATGGCTTGATGGAATGGATAGCTTCTTGCATAAAGTGCCTCAAGGAGCTCTGGGTTGTACATCTTGGAAGTTGTGATATTGCAACAGCAACGGATGCAAGCAGACACACTAGAAACATCATTAATAGCTGGTTGCCTTGCTTGTTTTTTTCATTTCAAATTGAAGTGTTCGTAAACCAAGGTATCACTGTACAATACAATAAATTACATATTGATTTATATCGCGCTTTAACAACAGCTGAAGCTGTAACAAAGTGCTTAACATGGACAACTATCCTATACAGGAAATAAAGCAGTCACAAAGATAGTAGAAAGCACCAGGGAGTAAAACTAATATCAAGTCACTATGGCTGGTATGCTAGTCTTACACGGGATTTATAGCAATGACGTTGAGTTGCGTTTAAAGTCCATCAAGTCTTATGAAGACTCCGCTAATTCAATTTCCCCTTGCGGTGTCAAGAAAAAAAAAAAAGAACTCTTTTAAATACAACATCACTTTTTTCTTCTTGTCACACATTGTTAGTTTCGCAATTAGCAATGTGCACTTTCTGCTCATCTCAGCTGGCTTCCACGGAGCATTGAAAATGCTACGGGCACTTACATCATCGTTGCATCATTGACAGTGGGCTTCAAATGCATTTCCGCAACCGTTCCTAATCTTTTTATGTTATTTCACTTTGACCCGAAGGCTCATGAATGAACTTGTGTTAATCAGAAGGACAACAAGTCTCTCGAGGCACGAGCGTTCAGTCGTTATAAAACTGCAATCCTTTTATTTACCGCTTCCTATGTGTTTGTCATGCAAAAGAACAAGAACATCTTCTTCTTTTTATCATTTCGCTTCATATTGTACAGAAACATGCCGATGAGAATTGTCGTTTCTTATTTATGGCATTATGGAATATAGTATGGCACCAAATGAGACGTTTGGGTGGTAATCCGCCTGCATGGCCTCTCCCTCCTTTTTTGTCATTAACTCATTCACTGCCATTTACAAATGTATTCAGGAATTGTATATATGACGTAGAGCGGCATTCCGGAATTTGTTTGGGTTTTGTTTTTTCATGCTTGGGTGTCGATAAAGCGCTGGCCATGGCCTCTAGCAATGTTTTTTTTTCCACAATTGAGCAGTATTTCCATTTTTTCCATGTTAGCGCTTTGTTAAGCTGTTGTTAAAGCGCTATATAAACCAATAATGCATGGATTGCAATGTAGTTTGGACAGCCGCCTTCATTTCAAGCTCATATAACTCCAGACCCATATAATTTAGAAATTAACTCTTTTTCTCTGATGAAAGAAAAGAGTCGAAAGGGTTCTAACGCTGTATTGAATGTTTATGTAGTCCTACAAATCTGTATTCTGTGGGTCCTGAAATTTTAGTGAGAATGACAAAAACCCTGGCACCAGAGGGGACACATTTTTTCCACGCTTTGTTCCAGCTTCACCTATTGTTAAAGCGCTATATAAACAAATATGTATGTCTTGCATTGTATTTTGGATAGCCGCCATCATTTCAAGCTCATATAACTCCAGACCCAAATTTGTTCGGGTTTTGGGTATTCTTGCCGGGGGTGGTGTTGATAAAGCGCTGGCCAGACCTCTGGCAGTGTTTTTCCCTTCTACAAGGGGGCAGCATTTAACTTTTGTACAGCACCCCCCCATTTCAGAAACAGAATCAGAATCTTTATTTCCAAGTATGTAGAACACACAAGAAATGTGTTTCCGGTAAAACACGCCAGAAACAAATACCTCTCAAGCTGATATAACTCCAGACCCATATAACTTAGGAATTAACCCTTTTTTTCCAATGAAAGAATTGAGTAGGGTTAGGGTTAGGGTTAGGGTTTCTCATGGTGTATTGATTAATTTTGTTCTAAAAATTCTAAATGGGGCCGATATGACCAGTCAGACTTTAGTTCGCTGACGAAGCCTCTTGGATAGGAGACGAAACGTCCGAAACCTTCACATTTGTACAGATGACGGCTGAAGAAACCTTCTCATCGATGGACCACTCCTGTACGACTGAGAGCTTACACAGACGTTTTGTTCTAAAACTTAATATTCAGAAGGTCCTGCAATTTAAGTGACAATGACAAAAACCCTGGCACTTGAGTGGACACATTTTCTCACATCTGGCAGTGAATGAGTTAAGTTCGTCATTGCTGTCTGCATCCCTTTAACAATATGTTGCACAGAGATAACACAATTTACATTAAATGACGGTGGTCATCGAGCATCTGCGGATTCAGGAAATGATCCTCTGTTATCGGTATCATATGCTAACACTAGCGTAATTGAATGAACGTTTTCCCTGTTCGGTTATAAATACTGTACATGGCTTGTGACCAAATAAGTGAGTAATATGTTTAGTTGGAGTGAAACAAAATGCAATAAATAAAGGCTTGGACAAGGTGGTGTACAATAAATCAATAGGACAGATGGTCAAATAATGAAAGGAGGCTAAAGAAGTGAGTGCAAGTTGGAGGCTGGACTCTCCTGTGGCCCGCACATTACCTTTAAAGAGATTAGCATCACGCTCAGTCACAGCCGATGGAAGAGGAAGGCCCCAGCAAGCCAGCTATCAGCCAGCACACACGCTCGCTCACTTAGCATAATGGAACCTGGATGAAATTGTAGCTCTGCAGATTAAAAAAAAGGCCATTAACAAAGATGAAATGATTTGGAGTGATGGTAAAATGAAATCACGGAGCATAGATGACACTTTACATCAGAATGCTTTATCATGGGGCAGCTTATGAGATGACGCTGTATTATGGGCCTCGACTGTCTTCTTTGTGTTCGCGTGAACTTTGAACTGAGGACCAGCTGATGTTTCCTGCCTGTTTCTTTGTGTCTGGCGATTGCAGATATTGAAAAAAATGGATGAAATCCTTTAAAGGAAAGGCCCCATTAGCTGCTCAGCTGTGAAACTGCTCATCTGAGTCACGTCGTCTAATTCCAAAAAAAAACTCACAAGCTAGCATAAACGAGGGTAGGAAAGCTGCCTTAGCTGGTTTGTCAAAACGCAGCTTTTCAAGAAACTTTCACAAGAAAAATAATGTTGAAGACCGCTGCAATAAAAGCCTTGATGAAAGAATGTCAAATATGATGTCACAGAATGATGTCACCCGCTTGTGAAAATCGTAAAAAAAACGGAATGTGGATCAACAAAATTACTCAACTTCGTACAAAATTCCACTTCACTGGTTTCTAGTGCAAGTTACTTGGCACTGTCATGATCTGGTTGGCGACCAACGGGTGGCGCTGTCAGCCCTGCCTGCAGCCTCGCAGGTGCTGGTCATTACAATCAGTGGCAGTCAAAAGGACTCCCGGCACGACCATTCGGCGTCGGGTCATTGTATGCATTGTATGCAATTGTATGCATTGTGTATGCATTGTATGCTGTGCATGTGTTTGTTTCATCTTGGCAGACTCTTGGTTTTTCTTTTGATACTTTGTATTTTTCTGTTCAAATGATTTTAACGTTTTACATTTTGTTCCTGTTGACTTTATTTTAATAGAATTTCTCAAATACAACCTGCTGCTGCCTCCTGCCTGCTTTTTGGGATCCATAACAGGGTGAGATGGCAGGAAATCACACTCACACAGTAAACACACAGAATTTGCAAGTTGTGTGGACTTTGTGAGCGTTCGACCACCTTTCCAAAAAATGCATGTCCGCTTCACTCAAGACTCAAATAATGCAAATTAACCAATTCACTGCCATTTCTGAATTTATCCGGGTTTTGTTTTTCTTGCGGGTAGGGTTGTGTTTGAAGCTTCAGTCAGACCTCTGGCAATATTTTTCCCTCCCACGAATCGACAGCATTTGCCTTTTGTACAGCCGCCCCCACTTTCAATGCAGATAACTCTACAACCAAGTAAGCTTGTGAAATAAAATATTTTTTTCCTGGTGAAAGAAGAGAGTCTAAGCCTTAGACTCTAAGGTTTCTTACTCTGTATTGAATGTTTATGTAGTCCTGAAACTCAATATTCTACGGGTCCTGGAATTCAAGTGACAATGAAAAATACCCTGACACTGGAGTGGATTGGATTGATTTTTATTAGTCTTTGTTAGTCTCACAGTGAAGAAATTTACATTTCACAGCAGCAAAGTTATGAAAGGAAGAAGTAGAAAGAAGTAGAAAAACAAAATACAGGGGCTACTGTAAAGGCAGCCACTCTCGCGTCGCCACTTTGAAGTAAAAATACAAACAAACAAACAAACTAACAAACAAAATAATGTGACACAACACAAAATAAACAGACAGTAATTCAATCTTAAGCACGTTCTGCACCGTCTTTGTTGCATGGAGCAGTTCTAGATAAAAGAGGAGAGGATCAAAACCTTTTCACCAGTGGATCAGGGATGTCATTGTGGAATGTGCACGTCTAATATAAGATAAATGTTGAAAGCAAACGCGAAGCTATAGCATCCATTGATGAAAAGAGATTGTCCCACATAAATCCGCTTCAATTCGAACCCACGACAGCTCCACATACGCATCGGAGCGGACACATATGCACATCCTCTGGCAGTCAATCTCAAGCAGATAGAAAGGCTGTCATACTTGTATGCAGTGCATTCATGCTCCAAGGTTTCCAATCAATGGCCTGCATGAGAAAGTATCTATTTCGACCCAAATTCTTCTCCCGAGGAAAAAAAATCAAATATGAGCGGCTGTTACATTATTGACTCAGAGCTTTCTCACAGCGCCTCGAGAAAAAAACAGGAGGTTCAAAATATCCGTCTCCCTTTTCAATTGTTTTATTGGTTCTTCCTTATCTTCTATTCAAGTCAAACTGACTCCCAAAGACCACATGCTATCAACCGTTGGTGAATTCTTTCTTAATAAAATATCCATGCAAATTTCTGCCGCACCTTCCCCCCAAAAAAGCATGCATGAGTCAGAATCAGAATACCTTTATTCGTCCCGCAATGGGGAAATTTGCAGTCCACAGCAGCAATTGAAGAGGGATGGGGTTGGGGTGGGAGTGAAAGGATAGAAAACAAGATATTCTAAGCATAACAAAATAAAAATGTCAACTGTATACTGTGCAAATGTAGATGTGCAAAAACCGTTCTATAAACAAGACTGTACATAGTGCAGAATCAAGAAATGCATTTAGATATATTGCAACAACCCATATTTACGAGTGTCCAGTTTTTTTTTTTGGTTGTTTTTTTTTTTCACATGTGGTCATTGAGAATTGTGAAGCCTGACAGCAGTCGGTAGGAACGAGTGACGGTACCTCTCCTTCTTGCAGCGCGGGTGTAATAGTCTCTGGCTAAAGGAGCTACCCAGAGCTGTCAGGATGGGCAGGAGGGGGTGGGAGGGGCTGTCCGTCATAGCTTTTAGTTTAGCTAGCGTCCGTCTGTTGCCCACCTCCTCTAGAGAGTCCAGCGAGCAGCCCACGACAGAACTGGCCCGCTTGACAAAGCATGAGTCCACTTACACGAGTCTGTAAGATATGACACAAAAAAGCATTTTAAGGCTCATGCATTTTAGATGAATAGAAACTAAACCGAGTACACAAATGGATTTTTCTGTTATATAGCAAGGGGGGGGGGGAATAAGCTAAAGGAGGACATTTGTGGGTTATTTGTCCACATCGATCCACATGTTGCTAACATGACCTGTCTTAAAGCATGACTTTCTATATTTTCCGGTGTATAAGGATCACCCCTAATGAATGGTGTGTTTTCAAACGTTTTCCATATATAGCGCGCACCTTCAATGACTGAAAACGTTTTTCCAAATATAACATATAAATCGATAAAAGTTTTTAAAACATAAGGCACTCCACATTATAAAGCTCTACAGTAGAGGCTGGGGTTGCGTAATACAGGTGGAAATGCAGTCGGTGGCTGCTGACAGTAATTATGAGACCTGTTGTATCTCAATACAGAGACTTTGGGTACACCTTGGTCAATCACAAAAAGTCAATCACATTGTTCATTTACCGTATTTAACGGTGTATAAGGTGGCACCGGAGTATAAGGCGCACACCCAATGAATGGTGTGTTTTCAAACTTTTTCCATGTATAAGGCACACCGGACTATAATTTGCACCTTCAATGAATGACAAAGGCTTTCCAAATATAATATATAAATATATAAAGGTTTTCCAAATATAAGGCACACCACATTTTATAAGGTAGTACAGTAGAGGCTGTTACGCACTACTTCTTCTATAGGTGGGAAATGGCATCGGTGGCTACTGAAAGTAGTTGTGAGACCTGTTGTGGCTCAATATTACTTCACATATAAGGTGCACCTGCATCTAAGGCGCAGGGTCATATTTTGAAGAAAATGAAGGCTTTTGGGTGTGCCTTATACACCGGAAAATACTGTGCCTAGGATCGGGATATGTCAAAAGAAAATTGGCTTTTGACCACCCTATCTATAAATATTTGGATGACATTGTTCTACCTACATAACACGTGTGAAAGTAGACAATCAAATAAATACCTTTGTCTTGTATGGAACAATCAGGCTAATTTACATAACCACACCCACGTTACGTTTCTGTTCCCGTGACATGATCAGGAAAAATGGGTGTGAGATATTACTTTCCTAATCAAAACAGAAAAGGGTAAGCAGAGCTGCACTGGCTTTTGTTGGATGCATAGATTTGCATTTGGCCTCTGATAGGTGACACGAAAAATGTACTTGCCACTAGCTGGGTTCCTCACTTGCAGGAGACGAGGCCCCCAAACCTCCACGTAGACTATTTTTAGTAAGACGTGAAATAGAGTGATAAAAAAGTCCTATCCTGCTTGATCCTTGGGATTTTTTTTACAAAAGCATTTGACAGACATCTTTGTAAGTAAATACTTGGCCCTTTTCAAACCAAACAATCCGAACAGGGCTTTCACAGCTGGAAGCGCTCCACAAAGCACCTTAGGAGGTGCGACAGTCTGCCTTGGAGAGAGTTCCCCAAAGAAATTTTTGAGTGGGGACAGCTTCAACAGCACCCCCCCCCTCCACCTCCCTCCTCCTTTACTCCACAGGGAGGCACAGTGTAAGTGGCATTTAGCGCAGTGACATTCCAGTGATGTTTCTTCTTCTCCACTGCACCTGGCTAGAAAACAAATCTCCCAGCTCGCTTTAATGCTATGCGAACAAGGGATCGAGCGCACATGGCGATGTAAACTGTGAACTCGAGGCATCGGGCGAGACAGAAATTTGGATCAAATACCAGTCGGAAAATGCCACGTGTGACAGAGCGTGTCCTTATCTACAATGTATTTGACCACACTTTGCAGATTCTATCAGCATGAGCGGGTGGTGACATTCAAATATGTAACTTTTTTTATGAGTGGAGTGCACTTTTCAAAATGTACCCCACACATTTGAGATAATCTGTTTTAACTCATTCCCTGCCAGGTGATGTGCAAAAATGTGTCCACTCCATTGCCAGGGTTTTTGTCATTGTCACTCAAATTCCAGGACCCACAGAATATTGAGTTTTAGGACTACATAAACATTCAATGTGGCGTAAGAAACCTTAGACTCTCTTCTTTCATCACAATGAAAGTATTAGTTCCTAAATCCTATGGGTCTGGAGTTATATGAGCTTGAAATGAGGGCGGCCGTCCAAAATACAATGCAATACATACATATTGGTTTATATAGCGCTTTAACAACAGCGGAAGCTAACATGGACAAAAGGGAAATGCTACCTCCTTGTGGAAGCGAAATTTTTTTTGCCATAGGTGTGGCCAGCAAGAAAAACCAAATCCCCCAAAAATTCGGGAATGGCGCTCTATGTCATATTTTCCATTCCCAAATAAAGTGGGGAATGGGAGTGAATGAGTTAAGGTGACGGAGTATGTCCGCTTCACCGTGCAGAGAGGCGTGGTTAAATTCTGGCTCCGGCCTCCCCTGTGTGGAGTTTGTTCTCACAATGACCGCGTGGGTTTTCTACGGGTATTCCGGTTTCATCCCACATTCCAAAAACATACATTGGGTTGGATTTACCTTTATTAGTCTCGCAATGGAGAAATTTACATTTCACAGCAGCATAGTTATGAAAGGAAGGTGAAAGGAAAGAAAGAAGTAGAAACATAAAATATCCTGTATTTTATTTTTCAAGGAAGGAAAGAAAGAAGTAGAAAAATAAAATATCCTGTATTTTATTTTTCTACTTCTTTCTTTCATCACAATGAAAGTATTAGTTCCTAAATCATATGGGCCTGGAGTTATATGAACTTGAAATGAGGGCGGCCGTCCAAAATACAATGCAATACATACATATTGGTATATATAGCGCTTTCACAACAGCGGAAGCTAACATGGACAAAAGGGAAATAAAATATCCTGTATTTTATTTTTCTACTTCTTTCTTTCCTTTCACCTTCCTTTCATAACTATGCTGCTGTGAAATGTAAATTTCTCCATGCTGCTGGAAAGGTAGCCACACACTGGAGGCTGATTGAACACTCCAAATCGTCTCAACAGTGAAAACAATGTTAGAATGTCTGCCTCAACGTTGGCATTTTTCATGAGACCCAATTGTTGTTGGCTTGAGACTTTTAATTTGAAATCACAAGCGGCGTATTTTTTTTTTACGCTTGTCGGTGTGATGCTCATTTTAGATGTTTCTTACACACGTCTCTCTCCCATTATTCTCTTTTGTCCAAATGCTTCTGAGCATCCCACTGGTTTATCAGTAGAATGATGAAAACGCAAAGACTGAATATCTTTGAATATCCCACAGGCGACGTTATTAAGACAACGGCTTATCTCGACGCTGTGAATCCTTTTTTTTTTGGTGAGGCTCCTATTTGGCAAAGTTGGCACTGTGCCTCAGATCTCTTGTTCCTTGTACTTCCCTTGAGCCTTTTTTGGCTCGCTTCCACAATCAATCCATCAGCCCTTAAAAGAGAGACGTCCATGCATCAGAGGCTTCTGTTTCAATAAATGGCCCGACAGCGACGGGGCGCCTCATTCATGCCCACTCCATTGTCTTTTAATAATCAAACCATGATGGATTATCGCAGGACTGACATTGTCTCGAAAGCAAGAAATCTGAAGGGGGTGTTGGGGGGGGGGGGGGGTGTCAGTGTGTGTGTGTCAGTTTTTGAGGGCTTACTGTAGGTTGGATACTGGTTCATGGTGATTTTCCTCCCTCCTCAGGGACGACAAGTGAAAAGGAAATAAAAAGTCTTGGCTCTGTTTGGGAGTCTTGATGCTTGGATGTGTTCCATGTTGGTGGATCAGTGCTTTAAAGTCTCGACTGTTCTATGCAATCTGATCTTTTCCTTTTACTGCTGACGGGCCCTATTCAGGCTTCACATTAACATGCGTGTCGGGTGATGTGATCAGGAAGTAGACAGCGCCGGGTGAAATTTTGACTGCTCTAGAAGTGTATTGAATGTCTGATTCAGCCATCCATCCCACCATCCATCCATCCATCCATCCATCCATTCATCTATCCATCCAAGCCCATCCATGCATGCATCCACCCATCCACCCATGCATCCATCCACTCACCCATCCATTCATCCATCTATCCAACTGTTCATCCATTCATCCATCCAAACCCATCAATCCATCCATTCATCCCTCCATCCATCCATGTATCTATCATCCATCATCCATCCATCCAAGCCCATCCATGCATCCATCCACCCAGGCATCCTTCCACTTATCCACCCATCCATCATCCATCCAATTCATGCAATCCATCCTTCTGTTCATCCATCCAATCCATCCATCTATCCATCCATCCATTATTTTTCCTTCCATCCATCCATCCATCCATCCATCCATCCATCCATCCATCCATCCATCCATCCATCCATCCATCCATCTGTCCGTCCAGCCAGCCATTCCTTCCTTTCATCCATTCATCCATAAAAATCTATATATTCATCCATTCATCCACCAAACTCCATCTATCCATCCATTTTCTGATGTACTCATAGGAATCAATCAATACTACACAGCACATACTGTATATCATTGCGAGCAATTCACCATCAATATTTTATGCACGGTGCCTAGAATAATTCATATAAATATTTATTAACATTCTAAAAACCCGCCAAAAATAACGCTTCATTGTCTCCAAATATGCTGATTATTAACATGCAGTGCAGTGCAAACGGTTGTCCATCTATCTGTGCCCTGCGATTGGCTGGCAACTGGTTGAGAGTGTCACCTGCGTACTACCCAAAGACAGGTGGGATTGACTCTGGCATGCCCTGCTATGAATCTCGGAAATGTGTTAGCCATGAGCAACCCTTCAAATGCTTTCATTCATATCCCAAGGCTGATCTCTTTCACAAAAAGCGGCGCCCTGCCTGTTCAAACAGTAGCTTTTCCTCAGCTTTTCTACCTTTCAATCATGTCTAGCGACCACACCGCCCCTAAGACGGCCCCTCCCCGTGGCGCTCCTGTCATCCGCACACGTTATCCCGCCTGCCAAATATAAACACAGGCATGCCGCCCTCGAATCAAAGCTGTCATAGTGCATTTACGACAAGCCGACACTTAACTATAAATATGGAACACTTCCTCTGCTTATACGTCCGTCTGTGATGAAGAAAAAAAAACACTTAGATACTGACATGCCTCTGTTGTCATCAGCGATTATAGAGCATGGCCGACAATACTTTAATGACTTTTCCCCAATGGAAATATTTTAGCCGAGTTGTCTTCATCCTCCCATCATTCTTAAATGTACACAAAGCGACACATGATAAAAAGATAGTCGTTCTGTCCTCTTTTTCCTTTCTTATTTGGGGGGGGTACAGGTTTATGAATTGCTATGAGCCCTCCCAGAAGAATTTGTCATTTTATCCTGCGAGATTTTGCACTGTAGCGTCATATGTTTTTTTGTTGCTTCCTTAAAACAGACATGCGATTTGCCTAAAATCTATTCAGAAATCAGAATGCGTTCCTCAAACAAGGGTTTTTCGATACCGATACCGATACCGATACTGATACCGATACTACTAAGTACTAAGACCACCAATAATTAGCATATAAAATGTTAATTTACATAATGTCAGATAATTCTGAACAAAGACGCTCCTGTCTTTCTGGCGCACAGGATGATTCACTGACGGCCTGTACTTTATGACCAATCACTTTTTTAAATTTATACTAATAATACTAATGCTACTACTACTACTACTACTACTACTAGTACTACTACTACTATTACTGCTACTACTGTTACTACTACTACTACTACTACTACTACTACTACTACTAATAATAATAATAATAATAATAACAATAATAATAAATATATTTTTCTGCGGGTGAGCAGCGGCAGCCATTTTTGCCAGCGTTCTTCTTATGAACACCATTGATATGTGTGAAAACAAAAATACATATAAATGTGTATATTTTGATCTCATATTACTCCAACATTTTGTCACTTATCCAAAATTACAAAAAACATAAGCCAAATACAGGTAACAACCGACTTACGACCGAGTTCCGTTCCGACCAAATGGTCATAAGTCAAAATGGTTGTCAGTCAAAATGGTCGTAAGTCAAAATGGTCATAAGTCGAAATCCATTCAAAATGTTGAATCGAGACTCGGAGGCTAAATGCCATCACACGGTCGATTGCTGTGCGAGAGTGAGATGCTGGCTGGCTGGCCAAAATTGTCCGATGCGTTGCCGGCCTGTTAGTGTGTTGCGGTGCCAGGCGTAGAGTTAAAATAAAAAAAATAGGGTCCGGAGGTTGAGGTCGTAAGTACGGGTGGTCTTAAGTTCGTGAGTTCGTAAGTCGGATGTTACCTCGACCTTGTTTGACTCCGGGTTTGCAATGTGACCTCCAGTTGGAGGTTTTCCACTTTGACTCGAGCGTTGGAAAAACGAAAAACTTATAATAATATAAATAATACAAACGCTCAATAACTTAGGAACATTCAACTTACGAACATTCAACTTGCGAATATTCAACTTACGACAATACGGCACATTTTTGCTGGTACAGTATGACGAAAAATGTTTGGACAGAGATGCTGTCAACTAGATTTTGTTTTGCATGCCTTTTTTCCGGCCGAGCTCGCTTGCTATAGGCTATTTACTGTGCTTCACACACGCACACGTACACAGACACATTGGTGGTTTCAAGGGCTGGATGTTTACGCAATGGACACCCAGGCTGACCAATCAGCGCCCGCAATGAATTAACAATGAATGCACTACCCGCCTCTTACTCCCTGTCTTAAGTAACAAAGAATATATTTATAACAAAACAATCCATCATTAGCAGCCGATAGTATGTCTCAAACTAGTTTTTTTCTTGCTTCTAAATACTTCAACTATCATGTTGATGTACAATAGATAACACTACCCCCCACAGCCCCCCTTATTTGCTAGAGTGACCGTTACCTAAATGTGTGATGGCATTTCCTTCCTTTTCCTAATTATAACAGCCGACCTTGACAAATGTTTGCAGCTGAGTACCAGCAGCAAACACTTCCACATTAGCGTATTAGCTAGCAAAACATCATCAGGTTTCCGAATGTGTTTACTGTCAAAGCTTGGTGCTCGTTTGTTTTAGTCGCCCCCGTCGGCAGCTCATTTTAGGATGTACATGCATGTGATGTGGTTACTCTGTGGAAAGCTCCAGAGACTTTGTCCAAGATGGATTATTTTGTTTTTAAACTACCTGTTAGCGGCCTCCTGTTAGCAATTAGCTTGATTGACCCCCCTCCCCCCCTCCACCAAAAATCTGTTTTCACAAACATTTGTACTCAGAATACCACCAACTTATTGATAGTAGCTGCGTTTTCATGCGCCAGTATGCGTTTCAAGCCATCGAAAAAGTTCAAAAGAAGGCTTTTTTGGGGTAAGGGGGTCATTTCTAGCGGAAAAAGGAAGCTACGACTTCCACCTGTGGCGTTTCGGTAATTTACAGTCGCACGTGCAGTCCTTGAGTCTTGATGTTCTGAGTGTGTGCGCTACAGTAGCTTTTCAGACTTAAGATTTAAGCACACAAGGAAGCAATTTCTCCTACAGAAGAGCCAGTGTGGGTCTCGCTATTACTCATGCGGTGATGAAAGCGGCCTTTGAGTTTCATTTGAAGCCATTTAGTGCATCTTATTCTCCTCCTTAAAAAAAATAAATAAATCCAGCAAATACTGAATAGAAGACGAATTTTGATTCATCGCCTGGCATTACTCTTCTATCAAAGTCAATAACACATGGAAGTAGCAGCTTTTTGCAGTCATATCTTCACTTTGCAGTGATCAAGATCCCATCTGGAAAAACCAAAGTACATTTATTATTATTTTTTAGGATAAGGGTTATGGAGGGTTTGGGGTGCCATCTTATGCCTTGCATGGTTATGTCAAGGTTCACAAGTCATTCAATTTGAAAAGTTGGAAGTAGATTATTTTGGTTTTTTTAGTGTGTACGTGTTTTTGTGTGTCTAAATTGGTTGGAGAGGAAGAGGAGCAAAGGAGATGAAGGTGGTCTTCAGGCTTTTCCAAAGCTTTGCTATTCTCCTCAGTGTGAAAGTGATCCTCTGTGTGAATGGTGTTTTCATTCCTCTCCTCAATGAGATTCACAGGAGCATGAAGGCAGAGAAAGAGGGAGAGACATTGAAAAGTAAAAAAAATAATCCCCATCCCCTCTCTCTCTCACTCTCTTTTTCCCCTTCTTCTTTAGTGAAGGATAATATGTGGTAGGATAAACAGGTTTTATCAGAGTGAAGGAAATTTAAACCGACTCTTTTATTTAATTTCTCATAGTAGAAGCATCTTCCCAGCAATATCTCAAACTCAATGAAAAAAGAAAAAGAAAGAGCACAATGCAAATGAAACGCTTTCTTCTTGATTAGATTACCAACGCAATAATTGTCGCATTTGATTTATGGCTGTAATCTGTCGCCATAAACGGCGGGAGGATTCGGCGTGGCATGTCTAGTCTGGGAGCACATAAATTTGCATGCCGTATAAAACTGCGTTGGGGGGGGGATGACATCCCAGGTAATTCGGGAAATGGGAGGACGCAGCAGTGTAATGTTTTAATGGAATGTATAATGAACTGTCAGTTTTGTTTTTGAGGGGAAAAAATGAACAAAGTGCAAAGCTTTATTTGTCGACTTGGCGGAGATAAAAATTCCAATTCCAACTTGTTTATCAATCCGATCGATCATCCATTTTCAATGGGGGGAGGGAGTGATATAATAAAGGGATTGTTTTCTTGAAATCTTTAATGGGTTCAACTTTGTACACATTTTCACCGCTGTTCTTCTTTAATTCTTGAATTAAACCAAAAGGCTTCGTGAAGTTTGCTGTAGCTGAGGAAATATCAGTGTACCCTTGGGGATTTTTTTTCCCCACTGGATATATTTTTTGAATGAAAATTTGGCACCTAAGGTCAGTGAATACTTAACAGCGCCATTTTTGTTTCAAAACTAATTGAGATAAACCAAATCATTGTTTTTTTTCATGAAAAGGAAAATATAGTAAAGTCTCGTTATATCGATATCGGTTATATCGATAGTACTGCTTATTACGATACTATTTCTATGAACGCAAGGAGAAAATTTACATGCCGCAGGATCGGATATATCGATAGTCCGGTTATATAGATATTTTTTCCGACTCCCGAGAATATCGATATAACGAGACTTTACTGTATTAAACAAATTACCGTATTTTCCAGTGTATAAGGCACACCCAAAAGCCATGACTTTCCTCAAAAGATGGCCCTGTTACTGATACGCTGGTGCGCCTTATATGTGAAGTCATATTGTGCCACAACAGGTCTCGCAACTACTTTTAGCAGCCACCGACGCCATTTCCTCCCCATAAAAGTAATGCATAACCGCAGCCTCTACTGTAGCGCCTTATAATGTGGTGTGCCTTATATTTGGAAAACTTGTTTTCATTCATTGAAGGTGCGCCATATATTCCAGTGTGCCTTTTATATGGAATAATTTTGAAAATACATGATTCATTGGGGGTGCGCCTTATACTCCCATGCACCCTACATATGGAAAAAGTTTGAAAATACACCATTTCTTGGAGGTGCGCCTCATACTCCAGTAAATACGATGTCTCATAGAAACATAATTTTTAGGAAAGGGAACATTCAGAACAACTCAGGGAAGCCTCCACAGAGGCACTGTGGTACGTTTGAGCTCATTTTCACTCAAATTCCAGTATACACAGAATATTGAGTTTTATCACTACATAAACATTCAATGCAGCGTAAGAAACCTTAGACTCTCTTCTTTCATTAGAAAAAAAGAGTTAATTTATATGGGTCGGTAGTCCTATGAGGTGCAAGTGGGCCCGGTAGTACGAAAGGCAAATGCTGCCCCCTTGTGGAAGGGAAAAACATTGCCAGAGGTCTGACCAGCGCTTTATCAGCACGCCCCGCAAGAAAAACCAAAACCCGAACAAATTCGGGAATGACGTTCCACGTCATATTTTCAATTATCGAATAAATTAGGGAATGGCATTGAATGAATTAATTAATTAGGGATGTGTTTCCTAAAGCTCAGGTGTAGGCAGATAGCCAAGAAAAGCGATAGTAAGGAGTCTGCAGTATTGCAAAGAAAGAAGCATGTTTGTCGGATGACTCATACAGGAAATAGGAGAGGGTCCAATTTTACATATGGAGGTCTCGATCCTCCTTGAGGGCAGGTTAATCTGCCGTGGCATTTCCAGAAAGATCTGCTTCGCCTGACATCAATCAATGACATACGTTGCTTTCCAAAGCCACTTATGGCTCTTCACTTTGAAATATACCTCTTGATTCATACATATTGGATCTATTCACGCAATGTAAAGTGCTGCTTTTCGATTCTGCAAGTCTTATTTTTAGCTTCCTGCATTTGCTCAGCTTCATCTTTGCTCGTTTTCCTGCAGGCTGAGCTACATCTGCACCAGAGGACCACCAGCAGCTGCAGCATCAGCAGTCGAGTTGTGCGACCATGAGGTCAGAGGCCTTCCTCCTCTACTTCATGCTACTGCACATAGCTGGGGCAGGCTTCCCCGAAGACACTGAGCCGATCAGCATCTCCCACGGCAATTGTGAGTAGCACATTTTAGTCATCTATCTATCTATCTATCTATCTATCTATCTGTCTATCTATCTATCTATCTATCTATCTATCTATCTATCTATCTATCTATCTATCTATCTATCTATCTATCTGTCTGTCTGTCTGTCTGTGTCTGTCTATGTCTCTCTCTGTCTGTCTCTCTCTGTCTCTGTCTCTCTGTTTCTCTGTCTCTCTGTTTCTCTGTTTTGCCGTCTCTCTGTTTCTCTGTTTTGCTGTCTCTCTGTCTCTTTGTGTCTGTCTCTGTCTCTCCGTTTCTCTGTATCTCTGTCTCTCTGTCTCTCTTTCTCCCTGTCTCTCTGTCTCTCTTTCTCTCTCGCTCTCTCTACCTCTCTCTGTCTGTCTCTCTATGTCTCTTTCTACCTGTCTCTCTCTCTCGGTCTTCCGGTATCTCGGTCTCTTTGTTTCTCGGTCTCTCAGTCTGTCAGTCTCTTGGTCTCTGTCTCTGTCCCTTTGTCTCTGCCTCTGTCTCTGCCTCTGTCGCTCTGTCTCTCTGTCTCTCTGTTTCTCTCTCTCTCCCACTCCCTCTGTCTCTGTTTCTCTCTGTCTCCCACTCCCTCTGTCTCTGTCTCTGTCGCTCTGTGTTATCTGTCTCTCTGTTTCTGTCTCTCTGTCATTGTCACTGTCACTGTGTCTCTGCCTCTCTCTCTCTCTCTCTCTCTCTCTCTCTCTCTCTCTCTCTCTCTCTCTCTCTCTCTCTCTCTCTCTCTCTCTCTCTCTCTCTCTCTTTCTCTCTCTCTCCCTCTCTGTTTGTCTGTCACGTCAGAAAATATTGCAGCCATTTTTGCAGTTTCAACCGAATGTTACCTTCCCTGATGGTACACTCCTCCTGTAATATCATAATTATGGTTTAAGATGGCATTAATGGCATGTGAAATCAATGCATGATGATCCAAAGCATTACACATCTTGTGTAAATCAGAGTGAACATGTACTAAAATGTCTAAATGTTATATTCTACGATTCATTGAAGTAATACCGAAAATCCTCAGTGGCATGTTGACGAATGCTAAATACATTGTGAATATAAAAAACAAATGTATAAAAACATTTCAAAGACATCCTTTCAAGCCACATGTGTGCCCAGCCCATATGAAATAACCCGATCCACTTTTTTCCCTTCTGCTTTGCGAAACAAAAAAGGAGGTCCACAGAGAAATGCTCAAAGTTGTCTCTCCCACGAAGAGTAGCCTGACATTGAACTGCTTCTGTTCTGTGCAAGCGCTTTCATCCCAAGCCACTAACAACAGAACAATTTCATAGTACAGTGCCCTGCACTTTTTTTCTTTCTCGCCATATAATTTAAAGCCACAACAAGCGCTCAGGCAGCAGATGTGTTGACATTTGATCCGAATCCCGACATACGATGTCCAGAAACTTGAGCAATCATGTCGTCAAAGCCTTTTAGCTGTGGGATTTTTTTTTTCTTGTCCGCTTTTCAGACACAAAGCAGTACCCGGCCTTTGTTGGCCACAAGCCTGGCAGAAACAGCACGCAGCGGCACAAACTGGACATCCAACTCATCAGGATCATGAACAAGACTTTATTCATCGCCGCCAGGTAAGCTAAGAAATGTTGTTGCGGCCGCAATGATTCTCGCTGATTATTGGGAGCTTGACACTGATGGCCGGGCAGGTGTCCTATCTGTCTACAAGTGGAAGTTATCTATAGCTTTATGAATCACAAGGGATCCATTGCAGCTTTGACTCGATGCTTTTTATTGCTGCCTGTATTTATGCCTGACAGGAGGTGTTTTTTTTAATGACGGCATAATGAAAAATACGGGTAGTCCTTGGTTCGGCCCTTGTGGAAAAGTTATCACCTGAAAACAAAACACATTTTCTCACCATGTTTATTTCATTTATTTATTTATTCATATATATATATATAATCCAGCCACTTTCCACTTTACTGATATATCCTCATTAGGGTCACGGGTGGTGCTGGAGCCTATCCCAGCCGTCTTTCGGGCATTCGCTAGGGGACACCCTGAATTGGTTGCAGGTCAATCGCAGGGCACAAAGAGACAACCAGTCACTCTCACACTCATACCCAGGGACAATTTGGCATGTTCAATCAGCCTGCCATGCATGTTTTTGGAAAGTGGGAGGAAACTGGAGGACCCGGAGTAAACCCACGTGGGCCTGTGGAGAACATGCAAACTCCACACAGGGAGCCCGGACCGGGTCGTGAACTCACAACCTCCGGCGTGTGAACTACTTGACTACCGGGCCGCCCTTAATTCATTTATTTACTTATTTATTTATTTAAATCTAGATAAATGTATCCACACATATTTATTTATTTATTTTTTATTTATTTATTTGCCTACTTATTTATTTATGTATTTATTCTTTTGTTTATTTATTCACATGTATTTATTTGGTCTCCACTGCGTGACTAATAAAGGCTAATCCAATTCCATTATTCATTTATTTATTTATTTATTTATTTATTTATTTATTTATTTGTAGGAAACATGCACTTGCCAGTTTTATACTATTTAAACACACATTTCATCGATTGTAAGATGCTAACGATCATAATGGCACAGTACTGCCACCAACTTACTGCCCTCCCACTGCCGATGGATGTTGTGATGTGTTTTGCCATTTGACGGCCGTCCATTGAATCACATTCACATTTAATATGAGAACTTATCTCAGGACAAAAAGAAATGTGTGAAGCGATAACTCATTTATCACTCAGCTCGTAATTATACTCATATCCTGAGACAGCCCTGTGTTTGAATATAAGCGATTCAAACGTCATTCATCATTTTGTCCCCCTTTAAATACATGAAATGTACCCTAACGGGTGCGGCATCATTTTTATGTGAGGAAAAAGCGATTTGGAATAAAAATGTTGCCTTCTTTGGGTCCCTGAATGGCTTGACAGCTTTCATCTATTTTCTAATTACTAATTACCATCTGCAGGGTGGGAGTGGAACCTACCTCACTTCCAAACATTTAAACATTCCAAATTTGCAACAAAATTTTAAGATCATAAACAGTGTCAAAAACAAATCACATCAGGTTTATTTGTGTTAGACGGCAGAAAAATGTAGCTGAAAAAATTAGCAGAAAAATTTAGCGAACTACCCTGATCTGAGCCTCTGTAAGCTAAAAGTCAAAAGACCATTTGGGGAGAAAAAAACATTGATCGCAATTCCTCTTCCAGGACAACCAGACTTCAATTGATGTTCGGCAAGTTGTTTTTCCTCTCACAGCCAACATAAAGACTTTCACAATCCAGTATTTCTGTTCGTCCTTGGAGGAGGTCTCACTGTTTCCTGTTTTGAGCTAGCTGCCAGCCAATCTTCTTTTATGTTAACCTTGCACCCAAAAGACATACAGAAACACGATAAAGTCTTTCCTGGCGACTTGAATGTCCTCACAAATGTCACACTACTTTTTCTATCTCTGTCTGTCAATGCCCTCACCTTAAGGGCTTTTATTCCCATGCAAACACAGCTCAGTGACACAGCAGGGGTCGCACGCAGGACGCTTTCATTGATTTTCCTCATCGCTCTTATTTGTGACTATTTAATTCATTCACTGCCATTTACGAATTAAAAATATGCCTTAGAGCGCCATTCGCGAATTTGTCCGGGTTTAGTTTTTTTCTTATTTGGGTGCCGATAAAGCGCTGGCCATGGCCTCTGGTAATGTTTTTTCCTTTCCACAAGGGGGGCAGCAAATCCCTTTTTCCATGTTACCGCTTGGTTCCAGCTTCAGCTCTTGTTAAAGTGCTATATAAACTATTATGTATGTATTGCATTATATTTTGGACAGCCGCTCTCATTTCAAGCTCATATAACACCAGACCCATATAACTTAGGAATTAACTGATGAAAGAAGAGAGTCTAAGGTTTCTTACGATGCATTGAATGTTTATGTAGTCCTAAAACTCCATATTCTGTGGGTCCTGGAATTCGATTGACAATGACAAAAACCTTGGCACTGCAGTGGACACATTTTTGCACGTCTGGCAGTGAATGAGTTAAGAAACGTTAATCCGCCTCGTGACACAATGAGCAATTAGAGGAGCAGCAAGTGTGCCATTATTAGCACATGCAATTTGGAATGCATTCGCTGCTATCAAGCTAGAATGTTAAAAGGTCTCCGCAATGCTTATCAGCTCGACCTGACCCCCAAGCCCCTCCTCTTTTGGGTAGATGAGTTCAAGCTTGACTGGGTGAAAAAAAACACAAAGAAAAGGGGGTGGTCTTTGTTTTGCTCCCAAGCATGTCAAATTAAGTGGCTGAAGGAGACTGTTGCTTTTGAACATATCTGTCGTCATTAGGGACAACTGTGTGTGCATGAATGTGTGTGCGTGCGGGTCCTTGTCTATGCATGTGTGGGGAAGGGCGCCTGTGACTGTGGTGCAACTGTCGCCCACCAGCAGTTTTAGGGGCACACGAGGGAGGGAATTGGGTGACAGAGGGTTTATTTGAGGGGTGTGTTTGCAGGCCTGTGTGTGTGTGTTTGTGTGTTAGTGTATGTCCACTCGCGTTTTGCCCACTCTATCACACTAACCAGTTGTCAAGCAGATCAAGCAGGGGTTTGTCTTCTGCGTGTTGAATGAACAGAGCCATTGAAAGATGTTTTTAAATGTAGACAATGAACATAGTCAATGGAATTGCGGCCATCATGAGAGCTTTACAAACTGTACATCACATGAGAAAAAAAGTCTTGATTACAGTCAACAAAATGCGTATTAAAATGTCCTACAGGGACAAACTAGCATTCACACAGCCATTGGGCAAGAACCGATCTCACATTGCCCACACACCTACACGGCTAGAGTACCGCTTTACCATCAGCGACTCAAAAACCATAGAGTACTCTGGTTTTTTTTTTACTCTAAAGGTTTCTTGTAAATACCTTTTCACACAATGTGCCTTCAATGTGAAAACACCACATCACATATTGAATAGAAAAAAAAGTCAACAGGACCTAGCCTGGCAGAATGATTTTAGAGTACTAACATTATTTGACCAACCTATTGGTAAAGCAAAGTAAGGTGGTCTTTCGATGAACACCAAGAAAACCAAGCGCAATTTGAAAAGGGGCTTAATGAAATGTATAACCGTAGGTGCTAAGAAATTGCTTCACTTATTCACTGCCAGACGATGTGCATACATGTGTCCACTTCAGGGAGAGGGTTTTTGTCATTTTCACTCAAATTTCAGGACCTACAGAGTATTGAGATTTAGGACTACCTAAACAAAGAAACCTTAGAGTCTAAGGTTCTTAACCTGGGTTTGATCGAACCCTAGGGGTTTGGTGTCTCGGTCTCAGGGTGGATCCTCCGCCGCAGAGGTCCATCCCTCAGACTAGTCTTCAGTTAGTGGGCAGTCATTGAAAGAAGGGTTCGGTGACTGAGCATATGAAACTGGTGGGGTTCGGTGCATCCAATGAGATTAAGAACCACTACGCTTAGACTGTCTTCTTTCATCAGAAAAAAAAGAGTTAATTCCAAAATTATTTGGGTCTGGAGTTATCTGAGCTTGAAATGGGAGAGGCTGTCCAAAATACAATGCAATTCAAACATGTTGGTTTAGATAGCGCTTTAACAACAACTGAAGCTGGGACAAAGGGCTAACATGGGAAAAGGGGAAATGCTTCCCTCTTGTGGAATAGGAAAAAAATGCCAGAGGTATAGGCCTGCGCTTTATCGCCACCCAAGCATGAAAAAACAAAACCTGAACAAATTCGGGAATGGCGCTCTACGTCACATTTTCAATTCCCGAATAAATTCGTGAATGGCAGTGAATGAGTTAAAGCCTTTCTGATTGAAAGCCAGCAGAGAAGGCCTTGTTGGCCCGAACCATGGTCAAAATGCTCTAAAATGAACAAAGTTTTAGGTGTCTATAACTAAGTTATAGCGGTCTGGAGTAATCTGAGCTTGAAATGGCGGTGACTGTAGAAAAGGTAAATGCTGCCCCCTTATGGGAGGAAAAACACTGCCAGAGGTCTGACCAGCACTTAATCGGCACCCCTCCTGCAAGAAAGCCCAAAACCCGAACACATTTGGGAACAGCGCTCCACGTCATGCTTTTCAATTCCCGAATAAATTCCGGAATGGCAGTGAATGAGTTAAAATGTGTTTGTGCTTAGCATAGTTCGTCACAGGAGAGGTATGCCACCTCTCGGAATAATGGACTGTCTTTTGTGAAATTAAAGCGAGCCGAATGACCTGCCATCGATTATCCGCGACGAAAACAAGTGTTGTTGATATGCCGGACTAGATTGCAACCGGATATCAGGAACTGTAGAGTGATGAGAAGTTAAAGCAGAATATCCATTTAAAAGCGCTCTGCCAGCAAAGCAGTGTATTAAATAGTCATTTTTATGCAGCAGTCAGATGACTTGTTTATTCTACAGCCAGCTTTGCCACCATGCCTCCAGTCAGACGTTGGTGCGCTGCAGTTTGCAGATGGCCTCTGTGAACGCTATCCAAAGCCCCCCAATATTCGACCCAGCCTATGTTTTTTCTTTCATGGCCGCCTGCACACACTATTGAGTCCCTTTGGCTTTGGTTTTGATGCTGGCAATGAATTAACGTGATCCCTAATACGAGCTACTGAATGAAATTGTAAATAGACAGTGGCGTATGTATGAAGGGGGAAAAAGTATTGAGCCAAACTGAGCAACAGATGAGTTGATTGATATGAATAAATCAGGTTTTGTGTGTTTGAATGAAATGTGTTGATTTGAGGAGAACGAATGTGCACCGCTTCACTCGGCCGGCCTCACGTGTGCCCGAATGCATGTGCATTACTAAGCTACGATTCGGTAGCTCGTATCACATTCACCAATAGGTATGAAAATGTCATTAGCCCTGTCAGCTTTTAAATCCCAATTACATATTCTGGTCAGGAATCATTTATAGCCTTAATATTCGGAATCAGAGTCAGTGCCACAGTGGAAGTGGAGCTTAATGAGATGCAAGGCTGGCGTGTTCATGACGCAGCCTGCCAGCAAGCTCATCCTTCTCTTTTTATTTGTGTTCAGCCTTGTGAGGATAAGTGCTGAAAAATGGATTCATTTTGCTTTAAAAGCCAAGCAATTCACCAAACAAATGTGTTTGTTTCGAGAGCCAAACTCATTATCTTTGCTGTGTACCGTCCTTATAAGCGAGGGCAATGAACATGAATAAGGAGTCGGGCTATTCAGAAAATTATGAAAACAAAATTTGAATTTTACCGACTTCTATTAAGAAGAAAAACATCACAGTGTACGGAAGGAATAATCATCACCCCCAAAAAAGCGTAGTTTTTTTACTTCACGTAACGGCAATGTTATTTTTTATTTTTTAACTTTGTACCATCCTTATAACTGAGGGCAATGAACATGAATAAGAGGAAAAACATCACCAATAAATAATAAACAGATACAGAAATAAATAAACACATCAGTACATTATAATAAATAAATTAACAGATAAATAGAAACATAGATAAATAAATAAATAAATAAATAAATAAACATGTAAATAAATAAATAAATAGACACAAACCCACAAATAAACAAAAAAATCAATATATTAATAAATGAATACATTGTAAATATGTAAATAATATGCATATAACTAATACACAAAAAAAACAAATAAATAAATAAACCCACAAATAAAAAAATAATAAATGAATACATGATAAATAAATAAATAAGTAAATAAATAATACACATATAAATAATACCCACATAAATAAATAAATAAATAAATAAACATTAAAAAAGCATTTTACTTAAATGTTTTTTTTGTTGCACTATTCGATAAAAGAAAAACACAACCCCATTACCACACTCACCCAGCAGCTGCTGTCAATGCCAGCTCACACCCAGGACGCTCACAACAGCTCCCACCTCTTAAATACATGTACATGACACACATCACAGATACTACAATATATCCTGTATTTTCCAATTCATTTTATACTTGCCGGTAAGAAATGGGCTATTTCTACACTAGGAACACATTCATTGTCTACTGAACGTTAATTACCGTATTTTCCAGTGTATAGGGCGCACCGGAGTATGAGGCGCACCCCCAATAAATGCTGTATTTTCAAACTTTTTTTCACATATAAGGCCCACTGGATTATAAGGTGCACCTTCAATGAATAACATACATCTTTTCCGGTGTATAAGGTGCACCAGAGTATAAGGCGGACCCCAAATGAATGGTGTATTTTCAAACTTTTTCCATATATAAGGCGCACAGGACTTAAGGTGCACCTTAAATTAATGAAAAAGTGTTCCAGATATAATACATAAATCTATAAACAGGTGGGGAAATGTTGTCGTGGCTACGAGACATGTTGTGGCTTAATATTACTTCACATATAAGGCGCACCTGCGTATTAGGTGCAGGGTTCCCTTTTGAAGAAAATCAAGGCTTCTGAGTGTGCCCTTTACGCAGGAAAATACGGTACACCGTACCATGGTTGCATCCAAGATGAGACTGGAAGTCCGCCGAATGCGATGCGACTGAACCGGTGTACCTAACGTTGTGGCCGGTGATTGTATGCACCCTGCCACAGGTGCTTTAACAATGCGTCATAATTTCAGCGGTGAACTTCTCTTGATGGTAGATTCCTCTTTCCCCAGTGATCCATATTTCACTTTCAAGGTACACGCTGCATGACATTCAGAGGTAATTCATCACAGAGCTTCAGGAAATTCATCATTTACTTTGCTTGGATGCGCACGTGTTTGTGCCTTTGTATGTGTGTGTGTGTGTGTGTGTGTGTGTGCGTGTGCGTGTGCGTGTGCGTGTGCGTGCGTGTGCGTGTGCGTGCGTGTGCGTGTGTGTGTGTGTGTGTGTGTGTGTGTGTGTGTGTGTGTGTGTGTGTGTGTGTATCTTTGGTGTGCATGTATTTGTGGCCAACCTCTTTTAAATCAACGACTCTGATTGCAACCCATTTATCATGTTGCAGTCAGATCAGAGTGCGTGCAGACGCCCATGGCGGTTTCCCTTATTGGACGTCTTTATGAACTCATTACTATCCTGAGAAATATTCACACACAATAATAAAGTGCACAAAGGTCAAAGTTGAACCGGAGGGAGAGTCTGTTCGCTAACAGACGCCAAGAGGCAAATTGACTTTCATGTATGTGCCTTTTTCAATGTCATTTTCACAAGTTATACTTTTCCTGATAAACACGGAGGACACGTGCAGTTTAATTTTTATCACGTGAAATAAAATGAATTGGAATCCATAAATATACTTCATTTCTGATTTTTAATATTGATCAGGATGGTGGTACTCGGAAAGTATTTTCTGAGCAAGGGGTAAATGTTTAATAATGTCTGACATAAAGAATACATGACACACCATTTTCTTTTTTGCCTATCCATTTCCGAGCACTGGTCCTTTTTTTCTTTTGACTGGCTATTCTATATAAGCTATATAATCCTATATTGTTGGATTTGAGACTAAATGGTATATAAATACATACATAAATATATAAATAGATAGATTGCGAGATAGATAGGAGAGAGCTAGCTAAATAGCTAGCTAGATAGCCAGCTAGATAGCAATCTAGATAGCTAGATAACTAGCTTGCTAGATAGATAGATAGATAGATAGATAGATAGATAGATAGATAGATAGATAGATAGATAGATAGATAGATAGATAGATAGATAGATAGATAGATAGATAGATAGATAGATAGATAGATAGATAGATAGATAGATAGATGGGCGGGCGGACGGACGGACTGACGGACGGTTGGATAAAAGAAAATGTATCGTTACAAGTGACATATCAGGAACACAAACCTTTAATTATGTCATTAAGGCGAAATTAATCCATATGTGCTGTTATATATTATTTTTGTTATATATATTTTTTTACTATTTGAAGGAGTCCACATCTTATACAGTAACTGCTCAATTGACTGAGCAGAGTCATTTTTCCCGTCTGAGTCAATTTAGTAATGGTTGGAAGGGTGCATTTTTCAAATTGAATGAATGAGCCGCAGTTAGAGGTTGGCAACATGCTGATGTAATAATCACCTGCAGGTTTAAAATATTCACCTTTTATACTGAAAAGGCTCTTAATTAGAAATCGGTCGCATGACCGCTTGCAGCGTAATAAACATTTTTTTTTTAGTGGGATGGTCGGCGGACATTAAAGGACGTGAAGGCAAATCAAAGCCATCCTCACTGAATGTGGCATGGTATGTGTGAATGTGTTACTATATAGCTGGCATACCATGGCTCTGTGTGCACACGCGGCATATAGTAGACATTCCCGGCGCTCCGTTAGTTCCTCACTATAGCAACGATAACAATCCAACGCGAGGGATCATGTATGGTTGCCAGTGGCGTGTTCTCCAATGGTGAAGGCAGCAAGAGTGTCCATTATTATAGCTGTACCAAATCCTGTTAAAACCCACTAATGACCGAGATTACACTTCGCTCTCTTCCTCTTTCCTACGCATGCAGCCATGTACGCATTCGGTACAACAAAGCTTATACTTACAATAGTCACCTGGATTAAAGGTTTGGCTTGGAACATTGTTGCGTCACACGAGTGTATGATTTTGAAGTGCGCCTTTCAACACTTTCATGTCTTTCAATTTCTTGATCTCCTTGATGTGCGTATCACCCTGACGCATAGCACACGCTTGTAAGTTGTATAAAAGGAGCTGTCGCGGGACAGAGAGATTGGGCGAACCACGGGGCAGACTCATCTCGGACTCACGCCCGGCTCACGCCGGGCGTCGGACGGATATCACGGCACGACTTGCTCGACTCCACGCCACGATCAAGCTCTGCGCGTCACCTGCCTGGGAGATCTGACAACGAACCTACTTACAAATAAAGAGAAACATCAAACTCTTTAACGTAACGTGCCGTGTGTCTAAAATACTTGCAGTCGAATTGTGACCGTGCCATGTTGAGCTGCGGATCTTTCCTACCCATTACTTTCATTTTGGATTTTCAACACGTTGATGTGATATTGGATGTTTCAGGTTATACTTTGGTATAAACATATATTTCGAGGTGTTTGCCTGAGTTTTATTGCTTGGGTGGTTGATTACGCCCTATCCCGAAGCGGGGTAACTCTGCTCTTTCCAGACCGGGGTTGAGTACGCTTTGGATAAATTCTGAGCGAGTGCATGTCATGCTTGGGTTATAATCTCAAATGGTTTAGTTGACACATTGGGGCATAATCTAGGTTTCGGCTTTGACGTAATATCGGTTTTGAAGTAATAATTAGTGCTAGTCCACATGCTAGCTTGTGACTAATTCCGGGCTACATAGTTAATACTGAACCTTTTTTTGAAGTGCTTTCAATTTTACTCTGTATGTAAAGTTACATTTTGGGCCCTCATAACTTTGAATGCATGTCACTCCAAGGCCTTCAGTAGTGCTATGTCTGAATCAATCAGCTGCGAGTGTGCTACACGTCCACTAAAATTACAATATTATTTGCTAATTTTGCTAGCTTCGGAGCTGACAAACCTTAATGATGTCCATTTATTCTTGAAAAGTCCGTCCTGAAAATGGCATTAACAGTATATCTGCAACCAAATCCATTTCTTCTCCTCCTTCGGGAGTTGTGAGTTGACAAAACTGCTATCAAATCAACCCAACATTATATTTGCTTATGCAGCTTGATGCATAATGTGTTAGCTCTGGCCATTATGCTCTTCACTAGCAGCTAGTGATACTAGCTGCATGATTGGCTAGTCACAGCTGCCCGCTCAGCTCACTAGCATTCCTTTTTTTTAAATCCAACATTCATTGCCTTGATGCTAATGTCTGCCTCCACTTTCACTCCTCAGCTGCCACAACACTTGTGAACCTCCAATTGGGCGTGCCGTTGTGCGGCAACACAATTGGCTTGATGTGGGGGGGGGGGTATTGGACATGTGTCATACAACTGGGGTTTGATGTTTTGCATTCCTCCCTTCTGCATTCCATGGGTGTTTTTTTGCATAAATCAGCCTTGATATGAATCAATAAGGGTAGGCCTCATGCTTCAAAACATACCCCTTGGCCCACTAACCTTGTGACACACATACGCACACACGTATGCAACCCTTCCATCACGAGACCCTTCGAAAAGACCAACCTGCCCCACCCTGAGTGGGGTTGAGTGAATTCTGGCTCGTTGTATTTCATGGCACCACATCACCAAGGGCCCCTTCATGCCCGGGGCCTATTCACAAGCTCCACATGTCCCCCTGCCCCGATCAGCCCATAAGGCCCTTCTGGCTCCACCCCCGGTCCCCTTCTTCAGTCTACTTTGTGCTGAGGATTTGATCCAGAAAAGCCAAAACAGAGCATTATAGTCTGCCACCCACCCCCCATGATCCACTTATGATGAATATTGGTGAGGGTGGGCTGTATGTGACATACATGGTTTTTTTTGGGGGGAGAAAAAAAGGTGGCAAACGTACTTAATATCTTACTTTTGTCTGAAGTAAAAGTACAAATAAAAAAAAACTAACATTTTTACTGTTGATTATATGTTACGCCTGATTTAATAAATGTAAACAATGGGGGAGAAAACAATCCCCCTGCACACAAATTAGTTTCCCTGCTTTTATAATGGTAACGTATTTTCCGCTGTATTATGCGCACCCCCAATGAATGGTGTATTTCCAAATATAAGGCACACCACATTATAAGGTGCTACAGTGGAGGCTGGGGTTATGCACTACTTCTATAGAAAGAGGGAAATGGAGTCAGTGGCAGCTGACAGTAGTTGCGAGACCTGTTGTGGCTCAATATTACTTCACATATAAGGCGCAGGGTCATCTTTTGAAGACAATGATGGCTTTTTGAGGGCGCCTTATACACTGTCAAACCGATAAACACAAACAAAAATTAGTACATCCAAAAGATAGGCTGCCAAATGAAAAACAAAGTAATGTAGTTTATTAAATACATTGTAAGAATGAAAATTGTAAAGAGCAATATATTGGGGGGACTAAACACATTCTCAAAAAATACTTTTTCAACATCGCAGGGATAATACTAGTGGGGCTCAATCGGCAGTACATATGCACCTAAAAGCTAGCAACCACTCATTTGACGACAATGAGGTTAAAATCTTAGCGAAAGAACATAGATGGTTTGAAAGGGGAGTAAAAGAAGCAATTTTCATAAAACAGCTAAATCCTTCACTAAACCGATATGGTGGAGTGAGGTTCAATTTGGATCGTTCGTACAAGAGACTGCTTAGGCAACATAGGATTAGTAATGCTGATGAGGTGATACCAGAGCAAAGAGGGCAATCAGGCCAGTCGTTAGTCAGAACAATAGGTGCAATCAGTGGAGCCGCAGGGAGTAGTCCTCTGCTCCCCCCCCAACCTGAGAGCAGGGACCTATCATAGCAGAGTCCGGCACCGCCATGACTGCACAGTAGGGATATAAAGAGGGCCGAAACTACCAGTAAGACTAGTTCGCTGACGAAGCATCTTGGAGAAGAAGAAGAAGCGAAACGTCCGACACCTTCAAAGAAGTACAGATGACGGCTGAAGAAACCTTTTCATCGATGGACCACTCCTGTATGACTGAGAGCTTACTCAGACGTAGTGTCAAAGACAGTAGATGTGCTCATACTGAGACGGGAAAAAAAAAAAAAGATATATTAGAGCTACCTACCGTTGGCTCGAGCAAGCTTATTTTACTGAAACAAAAAAGTTATCAGGAAGGTAAAGTCAAGTGATAACAGATAACTGAAAACCTACCGTATTTTCCGGTGTATAAGGTGCACTCAAAGCCTTGATTTTCTTCCAAAGATGACCTTGCGCCTTATGCGCAGGTGTGCCTTATATGTGAAGTAATATTGAGCCACAAGAGGCATCACAACTACTGTCTTCCCCCTGAAGGCATCTCCCAAGCCTCTGATGTAGAGCCTTATAATATGGTGTGCCTTATATTTTGAAAACTCTTATATATTTATATTATTTGGAAAACTTTTCATTCTTTGAAGGTGTTCCTTATAGTCCTTCTATAATCATACTGCTCAAATCCGAGTGAGACCAGAAGCTAGATATTCTGACAAAGCCACAACAGACAGACCTCAGACGCAACATTCCTCTGCACAAACCCCCCTATGGCTTCATCCATGGCGCACTCTGGCCCCGCCCACTTGTCCGCCTCGCTCACTCAACTCGTCCTCACTGTCTCGCTCACAATAATCCCGTATTTGTGTCTGAAAGCAAATCCGCATGCCTTCCCGTCCGACTTGCGCATTTCTGTTTGCACCATTTCGGGAAATTCTATGCCCACACTGAGTGACTCGAATTGGCAGCCGAAGATGCTCAATTACCCCTTGTCAAACACAACCATTATTCAATCCCCCCCTCCGAGTGAATTCAAACTGACAACTTGTGACATATACAGTAAAGTCTCGTTATATCGATATCGGATATATCGATAGTCTCGGTTATATCGATACTATTTCTATGCACGCACGAAGAAAATTACATGCAAACAGGGTCGGATATATCGATAGTCCCGGTTATATCGATATTTTTCGGACTCCCTTGAATATCGATATAATGAGACTTTACTGTATATATGGTCCCAGCCGTCAGTGAGCCAAGGCACATATTTTGTGTAACAAAAATATACAGTACAGTGTACTTAGGGGATAAAGATAGCTGTCAAAAAGATGAATGTATGTCCACGTATGTTGATCATAATAGCAATTTTGTGGCAAACATTCTGAACTTGGTTAGTGAAACGCAAAATGTTGTCAATATTTCACCTATTTATGACTAATGAGAAATTATAGTAAAGTAATGGATTTTGGTGATCATCGTAGAAGTTGACATGTTTGATTTGCATACCTGTCAACCTTGGCTAACAGCTGCTCTTATAAATGACTACAATTCCCGTATAAAAGTTGTAGCACATTGTACACTATTCGAAATGATCAAAAAATGCTAACACAAGCGGAAATGCAGACAGTTTACCGCGCATGTGCATGTCATGCTTTTATCAATCCGACCGTACGCAGCAATAAAAAAATGTATACGATTGAGGATTACTTTTGCTGGTTTGGCGTGACAATACTAGCGATCGGCGGCAGCATTGTCGTTGGCTACTAGCAGTTGAGACCAACTGGATTTGAGCCAAAATGGTCTTTATAAGATCGGTTCACAATTTAAAAAGTTGTTTTCCCCTGAAGAAAAGTTGTAGTATGCCGTCCATTATTTGAAATTATAGAATATATATATAATATGGCGAGTAAACAGATATTGATTTGCTTTCATAGGCCATATAAAATGATGTGGCGGGCCAGATTTGGCCCCTGGGCCTTGAGTTTAACACCACTGATTTTAAAGGATCTTCAGTTGTTTCTCTATACGCATGATATTTTCAACGTGTACAAACCATTAAAACTGTTGGGAATATCTGCCAACCGCAACATTGAGCGAACTCTGACAACAACAACAACAGTAACAATAAAAAAGGTCAATGAACTTCAAATTTCACCATATTTTCCAGTGTATAAGGCGCACCAGGGTATATATAAGGTGCACCTTCAATGAATGAAAAATGTTTTCCAAATATAATATCTAAATATATCACAACATTATAAGGTGCGACAGTAGAGGCTGAGGTTATGCACGACTTCTACAGGGGGATGTGTAGTCGGTGGCTGCTGACAATAGTTGCGTTACCTGTTGTGGCTCAATATTACTTCACATATAAGGCGCAGGGTCATCTTTCGAAGAAAATCAAGGCTTTTGAGTGCGCCTTATACACTAGAAAATATGGTAAATAGGCGGATGGATGAAGTTTGTTGCCACTGTAAAACAACATCCCAAAACTCAAAGTATATACATACCTTGTCATATACATACAAGGTCATTTTTTTTGTGGTTCAGCAACGCCTGGAAGTAATCTTCCAAAATACACAACGAATAAACACTGTGTATGTAAATGTCAAAATGGCGTTATCTCAAACTAAATTAGTTTGTCACACGAGTTGTGAATTTGTTTTATTGAAAGCCTGACAGGTTGCGAGACTTTTTGGATGACCGAATGGCGTTTAGCCGATTTATGTGTGCAGGTGCGGACAGGAAAAGGGGAACGGGGGGATGTGTGTGTGTGTGTGTGTGTGTGTGTGTGTGTGTGTGTGTGTGTGTGTGTGTGTGTGTGTGTGTGTGTGTGTGTGTGCGTGTGTGTGTGTGTGTGTGTGTGTGTGTGTGTGTGTATGTTTATGCGAGTGTGTCTGTTGACACAGCCGTTATATTGTCCTCCGTCATCCCCAGTCAGGATGTTTAAGAGATGTTTCATGTTTTTGGCTCCCGCTAATCTCCGCTGGAGAGTAAACCTGTGTAGCTGGAAGGCCTTGGACCCTGCAACACGAGATAGTCGAGGCCCCGTGTGGGGAGCCGAGCGGCAGATTTATGGTACAGTCAAGTGCATATTGCTCATGAGCTGCATGCAGTCAAAGAATTCCCCCCTCAAAAAAACTAGGGAGTACACTAAACCTGATAAGCAATCTTGTGATTTAATAACTTTGCTTTTGTCTATTTGATAGCATTTGGTCACATTAAAGCAGCAATTTCATGAATGATACGAAGAAGAACAGAGAGCTACTTTGATGCCATCCGCAATTGTCTTGGATGGTCAAACTCAATATCTGGCATTTTGACATCAAACACATTAATTACTTTTTCACTGTATTGATAACGATAATCAAAAATAAATTCAATTACTGATGCCTTTATGTGTCCCTGAATGTATTTTTGATTTAAAAATGTTTTGACGATATCAAGTTCTGGAGATATTTTGGCTTTTACATTTGACCTATAAAAGCAATGCACATTTTATCACGCATTGCAATTCACAGCTATGACATTTCATTGTTGTTAAATTGTTGACAAAAACCTGAATAAATAATTATTAATAAATATACAGTACCTGGTTATATTACATAGTTTATTTTATATTATTATTATTATTATTATTAACTCATTCGCTGCTATTCACAAATTTATTCGGGAATTGGAAAGTGTGACATGAAACGGCCACTCCCAAATTTGTTCAGGTGTTTGTTTTTCTTGTGAAGGGTGCCGATAAAGCACTGTTCAGACCTTTGGCAATGTTTTTCCACTTAGACGAGAGGGCAGCATTTGCCTTTTGTCCATGTTAGCGCTTTGCTACAGCCTCAGCTGTTGTCAAAGCGCTATAGAAATCAATGTATTGTATTGGATTTTGTACAGCTGCCCCCATTTCAAGCTTCGTTAACTCCAGACCCATATAACCCAAGCGCATCAACGGGCAACAACCTGACGACATCAGGAACAATGTTGAAGAACATTTTAACACACAACTTAACTCATTCACTGCCATTCCCGAATCTATTCGGGAATTGAAAAGCATGGCGTGGAGTGCCATTCCCGAATTTGTTCGAGTTTGTATTTTTCTTGTGGGGAGGGTTGCGCGAATCAAGCTGCGGTCAGACCTTTGGCAATGTTTTCCCTCCCATGAGCGGGCAGCATTTCCCTTTTGTACAGCTGCCCCCATTTCAAGCTCAAATAACTCCAGACCCATATAACTTAGGAATTAACTCTTTTTCTGATTAAATGTGGAGAATGTCTGAGAGAGAGAGAGAGAGAGAGAGAGAGAGAGAGAGAGAGAGAGAGAGAGAGAGAGAGAGAGAGAGAGAGAGAGAGAGAGAGAGAGAGAAAGAGAGAGAGAGAGAGGTTTCTTATGCTGAAGTGAATGTTTATGTAGTCCTAAAACTCAATATTCTGTGGGTTCTGCAATTTGAGTGAAAATGACAAAAACCTTGGCACTGGAGTGGACACATTTTTATAATAATACATTTCATATATAAGCGCCTTTCAAAACTCTCAAGGACACTACAGTAATAATAATACATCATCTGGCAGTAAATGAGTTAAACATACTGAAAACACAGTGTGCCATAGAAAAAAATAAGGTCAGATTCAGAATCAATTCACCCCCCCGCTCAAAAAAATACACAGAAAAGTTTAATTAATTTTAAAATCCCTGATTAAAAAAATACTGGTAGATTAAAAATTAGTTGACCACCGATGGCGATTTTAATCTCACTGGGAATATGTACCCTCCATGCAGCAGCCATGCTTTGCTAATTTCAACCGCTCTCAAAAATTAATTATTCAGTTGAAGCGTCAAGGCTGATCACACACTGTACAGTAGACCGGGTTTCATCAGTGAGGAGGTGCCCCAAGATAGCGATCGAAGTGGATTCATTTCCAAATGCACGTCGCTCCCAAGACTTTATTCGATTTAGTTAATGAGACAGCAAAGCAGAGGAAGCGGGCTGAGCACAGGTTTGGGAACTCCGGCGTAATTAAGACGTGGCTGCCGCGACGACGCTCTTTATGCACTTTGATTAAAAACACAATATCCCACCAATTAAAGTGGTTTGAGTGGTCGGGCCAGGAAATGAGATAAATCTTTTTCCGTTTCGCACCCCTTTTGCACCTAAAATACCCCTCATTGCTGTAACCTTTGCCCTGGTCTCTTTGTAGTCTTATTCTTTATAGGAAGGAAAGGTCGAACTATTTGTCTGAGAAGTTGTCGTCGGTATGCCATGTTAATGATGTTTGCGTTACACCAAGCCTTCTCTGACAGAAATGTGGTTTTTTAACTCACTACTTGCCGGATATATGTCCACTCCAGTGCCAGGGTTTTTGTCATTTTTACTCAAATTGCAGGATACACAGAATATTGAGTTTTAGGATTACATAAACATGACTAGTGCAGCATGTTCTACTGAAGACAAATTCCAATAAAGATGATTCTGATTCAATATAGAATAAGAAACCTTATACTCTCTTCTTTCATCAGAGAAAAAAGAGTTAATTTCTAAATTATATGGGTCTGGAGTTATCAGAGCTTGAAATGGGGCGGCTGTACAAAATACGATACATAAATATTGGTTTATATAGCGCTTTAACAACAAGCTATGGCGAGAACAAAGCGCTAACATTGAGACATGAACGGGATATACTAGTCATGTATTTTACATTTTTATATTTTTAGAGTACAGAAAGTGTTGAAGAATGAATGACTCTGTCTTTGTGTTGTCATATTATTTGTTATTTAGTTTTTTGTTTACTTTGTTACTTCCACATTGAGTGAACGCTGGCACTGCCGCTGTAGCTGCCGCTGCTCACCCGCAGAAAAAATATCCTGTGACTGTAAAGTGTCCTCACGAGTTTTGAAAGGCGCTTACAAATGAAATGTATTATTATTATTATTATTATTATTATTATTATTATTATTATTATTATTATTATTATTATTAATAATAATAATAATATGGAAAAAGGGAAATGCTGCCCCCTCATGGAAGGGAAAAACATTGCCAAAGGTCTGGTCAGTGCTTTATTGGCACTCCAGCAAGAAAACGCTAAACCCGAACAAATTCAGGAATACGTCATATTTTCAATTCTCAAATAAATTCGTGAAAGGCAGCAAATGAGTAAAAAAAAATCCCACAGTAGAGCTGTAATGAGCATTGGTATAGATTTCCTGTAGCTCAAACAGTGAGCTTAATTGACCTGAACAGCTCTGAGTGACTTGGCACCTCTTGTCTCGCCACCTCCAACCCCCGCAACCCCCCAACCCGCATGCCTCACCCCCATTGGAGCTCTTCCTCTGGGACAAAGAGGTGTTTGTCCCACGGGCACTCCAAAGCTTTGTTGACTGTTTCTGTCTTGCAGAGCAAATTCGCTCTGGCCTCCTTTTGTCTATTGTCTCTTTTTTTAAGTTTGAACAAAGTTTACACAAAGCTCCATCTTTTGAGGTCATTTTCCACCCTTGGGGAAAAAGAGGGGGGGAAGCAAGCAAATGGGAATTGAATTTTTCAACTGTCCGACCTCTCTCTCAACCACTATCTCGTTTGTTTTCTTCCAGGGATCATATATACACAGTGGACATGGACGCCGCCACGAACGACGAGATCTTTTTCAGTAAGGTGAGTAAGCGAGACGTGCGTCCGGCTTAGAAGACGCCTTGTCCTGCCGGCCTATGTAACCCTAATCACCTGTCGCGTGGGTGTGTGTATGTGCTACGTCTTACTCGCCGCGTGCATCACGTTGACCCCGTTGAGTGGATTATCCAATCAATCGGCAAGTAAGTGCCTGCGTCATCCATGCTTCGGGAGACAACGTCGGAACTAAAGGCGACAATGAGATAAAAAAATCCACATTTAATCTTCAGATGCAACAAGGTCAGAATACAGCAATGGTGACGCAAACTATTCCACATTACACTGGCAGTGAACCTTGCTCGAACAAAATAAATAACTAAATGAATAACTGAATGAATAAATTATTAAATAAATACATGAATAAATGAATGAATGAATGAATGAATGAATGAATGAATGGAAAATGACTAAATATATGAATGAATGGCTAAATAACCGACTAAATAAATGACTAAATAAATGGATGAATAAGTAAATAAATACATAAATAAATAAACATAATAAATATAATAAATGAATAAACAAATAAATTACTCAAATTACAAATAAATGACTCAGTAAATAAATGAATGAATAAATGAGTAAATAAATAAATAAATGGATGAATATATAACTAAATAAATGAATAAATGAATAAATGATTAAATAAATGACTAAATAAAGAAATACAAACATAAATAAATAAATGAATACATAAATAAATAAATGGATGAATAAGTAAATAAATAAATTAAGAAACAACTACATAAATAACTAAATAAATGACTAAATAAATAAATAAAAACATAAATACATATGGATGGATGAATAAGTATATACAGTAAAGTCTCGTTATATCGATATCGGATATATCGATAGTCCCGGTTATATCGATACTATTTCTATGCACGCACGGAGAAAATTACATGCAAACAGGGTAATATATCGATAGTGTTATATCGATTTTTTGGAATATCGAATAAGTATATATATAAATAAATGAACGAACGAATAAATAAATAAATAAATGGTTGGATGGATAATGAATGAATGAATGAATGAATGAATGAATGAATGAATTGTGCTTTGTAGATACTCATTAAAAATGTTGGTGAGCAAAAAAACTGTAAGGAAATAAGCTTTTGAAACATCTTAAGAGTTGGGCCATTGAATGAAATGTTTGGCATTTTGTGAAGAAATACAAGTTTATCAGTTGAAGTTCGAATTTTTTTCCCAATATATTTGACATGTTTGACAACAATTGTTGAATTATGGATGATGCTATTCGGCATTTAAGTTATGTTGACTTTTTGGTCATACCTTTGTGTCCCCACTATAACAGAACTTGAATGCCTTTATGCACATTAGTGGTTATCCGCAACGCGCGGTTAGCTAGCTAGCTATGCCTACACCACAAAAACGGCATCTTCCTTCTGAATAGCCCACTGTTGTAGCCACTCTAGGGTGCCTTCTTGTTGTCCATGGGTGAGTGAGTATCGCACAAAGATGTCGAATAATAAGAAAAGATGGGGAAAGAAAGTCAGACTCAGAGTCTGGACTGGGGATTCAAGCTAGCGTAGCTGTTTTGGAGCGCATCAATGTCAGACCTGAAATTATGGAATTGATCCTGTAAAAAGCATTCAAGGATTAAATCTGATTTTTTTTCATGATTACATTTCTAAAAGCATTTTTCTCTGTGTTTTGTCGAATTTTAAAGGCATTTCACTTTGTTCAGAATGAAAACGAAAATACATCCGAATGTAAATATATTTGAACACAAAAAATTGTGCGCACAAAACTGAAAATTTTGGATGTTTTGTAGGATATGTGTTAGATATGCATAGTGGGGGTGATGGGGTGATCTGTGTGAGTCGCCATAGGCGGTGGCTGACACCATTATCGTAATATGAGTTAGAATTGATCATAAATTATTTCGCGGTAATTGTTTAATTGGAACGATAAAATAATTTTACGGGAACAGAATAAGTTCCTGGTCGTTTTTGACAATTTGCGATACGGTTCAATCCCCTTGCGGATTGCCAGACCTTACTGCAATTCAAATAACGGGCCCTAACGAGAGCAGCGAACACATGAAAGGCTCTTGTTGATTGATGACCGAGACTCTTTAATCAGCCCCAAACATGCTCCACAATGGTGGCGGGCGGGGACTGGTCATTGACGGCACTCAGGGGCCAAAGTGTGTGTGTGTGTGCGTGTGTGTGTGTGAGACAGTGCTACAAGGCCATTGATTGATAAGTGTGTGTGACACTGAAAGCGGATGTATGCAGTCGTGTGTTTATAGCGGGCTGACATGTTGTGTTGGCTACCAAGGATCCAAAAGCAGGTTAATGTGTGTGTGCGTTCTGGAATAATTCACCGATTAGTCCAAGTGCTCTAATCACCACACTGTGGTGCTCTGCGGCTCTCAAACTGATCCAGAGTCAGCATTGTTCACCTCTCCGTTAATGCATAACAATTACAAGTTCAATTTGTGACCTGGTTCCTGATCAGCGTTAAGTGGGAAATTTGACGTTTGAGCAGTAGCCTCGGAAGGAGAGCAAGAATGAGCAATAATTTCACGTTGCTAATCACAGGACACGCTCATATGCTAAGCCTGAAAATTCAACAAAAGAACATGTTTCCATTTAGAACTTTCAATTAACTTTTAAAAGCTCTCTGCATTGCCACTGCATGAAAATACCACATCGCAATAGTTGTTCTAAATAGTTTCACAGCCTCATGTAGCTTTGTAAAATAAACAAATTAGAAGGGCTCATCATAAGATGCGGCGCACCACTTCGCAAATTGCAAACTACAACAAAAAAATCAACGCGTTATACAAGGACATCTTTCATGGGGCATTGATTGAAAAACTAATTAGGTCGACAGAATTGCCTCCTCCATTGAGGAGTCAAAACTGGCTGGCTTTTCTACTTAACTGATAATTCCACAAACATATTTTCAATGTTGTGTTCAGACAAGTGGAGGCACATAGAACATATTATTGTTTAAAAAAATCAAACTTTATTTCCATTTTAAAGGGAATGGAGGGAGCAGCTTCCATTTGGCTGGGAAAGCAAGCTGTGTTCATTCCCACAACGGCGCAACCACCCCTTACTATTTGTTCCGATATAGATGTAGATATAGATATAGATATAGATATAGATATAGATATAGATATAGATATAGATAGAGATGTAGATGTAGATGTAGATGTAGATGTAGATGTAGATATAGATAAAGATATAGATATAGATGTACATATAGATTTAGATATAGATATAGATATAGATATAGATATAGATATAGATATATATGGATGTCTACACTAATTATATTAGATTAATTCTCCCAACATTTTTGTTGGATAGAATGATCATAGCTAGATTTTTCCTCTTCATAATGAAAGAAGTAACAATAACGTGAACGTAATTTTTACACCTTTTATTAAAAATGTCGATCTTTTAATTGAGAATGATTATTGCCCTACAAAATTATAAGTGTGTTTTTTAGGGGGGGAATTTCCATAGTTATAATTACAGTATTTTCCGGTCTATTTTCCGGCTCACCAGGGTATAAGGTGCACCCCCAATGAATGGTGCATAAAAAAAAAAAACACATATAAGGCGCACCGGACTATAAGGAGCACCTTCAATGAATGAAAACAGTTTTCCAAATATAATATAGAAATATATCAAAGATTTCGAAAATATAAGGCACACCACATTATAACACACTACAGTAGAGGCTGGCGTTACGCACTACTTCTTCTATGGGGGGAAATGGCATCAGTGGCTGCTGACAGTAGTTGCAAGACCTGTTGTCGCTCAATATTAGTTCACATACAATATAAGACGCTCCTGTGTATAAGGCGCAGGATCATATTTTGAGGAAAACGAAGGCTTTTGGCTGCGCCTTGTAGACCGGAATACGGTACATGTAATTATGGAAAATAAATAGTCCACTTATCCAAGGACATATTTCAACATTGCTCACAGTAAAAAAAAACATTTGTCTGATGTTGTTTTAAATCACGGTGAATATCATTTTAATCAATATAGGCAAGAGTAAAAAAAAAAACATAATTCTACCATTACCAATGTCAATAAAAAGTCAACATTTTTGATATAACGCTCCCATTGGATGCCAAAAAGACTGTGCAGGTGTACCTAATGAGGCGTCCAATGAGTGCTCTGTAGCCAGTTTGCTTTTTGTGTTATTTTATCTGACCTCATGTTTTGTTTTCTCTTCCTAATGGTCCTGTTGGTCCTGACTTTAACTTGATTGCATCTTTTCCCTGCAGAAAATGACATGGAAGTCCAGGCAGGCTGACGTGGACACATGCCGCATGAAAGGGAAGCACAAGGTAGACAGAAACACACACACGCACACACGCACACACACACGCACACGCACACGCACACACACACACACACACACAAAAGTAGAGTTCTGCAATAACACACTACTTGTAGTTCGTAAAACCGTCATCTGTCACAATTTATAGAGCACATTAGTGCTAATCTTTCCATCAAATGGCAGCCTGATTGTATTTTGCTTGGATTTACTGTACAATCATCTCCTCTTGCTTTCATTATGGATGAGACAAACCTGGTGCTGCCACCCAAAATCATTCGTAAACGTGACATTGACGTAGCGAGAGGAAACGCCACATGTCGTGATTACACGCAATCAGTTTGCATACCTGTCAACCTGCAAGACATTGTGACCTTACTAACGGGTCAATTTTTCCTTACTTACTGAGAAAAAAAGCATATATTTCATTGTGCAATTTTATTAACAAAATTTCACATGTAAACACGCATACTTTGAATAAGTTACAACATATTTCTAGCAATAATCAAGTATGTTCTTTGTTGTGGAGTATTGTGGCCTTTTTTCTGCTGCGTTGTCCACAACAAAAAAAAAGAATTTGAATTTGTGTTCTTACGATGTATAATGTTTATAAAAAATATGAATGATATTACGCCGGAAAAAAAACATGATAATTTTTTTAATTCAAATTATTTTCAAAATAAAATCATCTTGGCCGGAAACTTTTGTTTCTTGTCGAGACTTTTCGCACGGACTTGTTTTCTCTGTAGTCTACTTTGCTTTTTACGAGTAGCAATATTTGTTATAATTAACATTACTGCTAATATTTAATGTGAAAAACGGAATCGAAAATATCTCAAAATGATATTTAACATTTTTTTACGTTTTCCGTACAAACTTTCTTGCATATCGGACACATCTGAGAATTTGCAAAAATCGTACAGAATACGGCCGGTTGACAGGTATGACTTTGCCACGCGTGTAAATGACGCGCCTTTTGGTCTAAACATGTCAATTATATAGAACAATGACAGATTTTCCCTCTCTTTCCCTCCTTTGTGTGCCGCAGGATGAATGTCACAATTTCATCAAAGTCCTCCTGCAGCAAAACGACGATGCCCTGTTCGTTTGCGGGACAAACGCCTTCAACCCCTCGTGTCGAACGTACAAAGTAAGGAATGCCCTTTCTTAAAACGTTTTCCTCCCCCCTTTTCTTCGCCTGCCACCCGCATTTGCGATGAGGTTATTTTGCACACGTCGACAAAAGCGAACGTGGGAGCGGAGGGGCGGACGTAGATGGATGAATTGCACAACTCCGTTATGTGCAGGTGGACTTTGACACGCTCGATTTAGAGGCGGACGAGTCGGCCTACCTTCGCGCAGGCACATGAACAAGTCCTGAAATAAGACAAAGCCTTGCTTTTGAAGAGGAGCCCACTTGTATGTAAGGGAGGGAAAAATAAGTCTTAAAAATCCACTAATGAACTCTGAGTAAAAACTGGATTTAAAGTTATCGCAGAACTTGGTGTCAGTGGTGTTTTATTTTTTTTGTCGAACAACGGAGAGGCTTCAAAAAATACTCCACATCAGGGATTTGCAAACAGTGGGTGTTTGGATAAAAAGTGAAATATTGCTCTGCTATGAATGTGTTTCATCCACAAAGTAGAAGACTTAGAAGCATTTCCAAGGAACTTGGTATCCGAGTGCTTGGCTCATCTGCCGCACAGTTGGAATCTGAGTTTGAATCTGAGGTGCTCATTTGTGTGGATGTCTCCTGTGATTTTTTTTCTTTTCTGGCGACGAGTCCATCCTGTACTTGCACCTCTGGCCCAAGTTCAGCTTGGACAGGCTGCAGTTCACCTGCGATGCTTGTAAGGATATAGACCACCAGTCAAACACAAGGCCCAGGGGCCAGATTTGGCCCAGCGTAATATTTTATATGGCCCGCAAAAACAGATCACGTGTCAAATTCGATGATCACTGTTAAAATATGTAATAAAATATCAAATCGTCATGTGTAATAAACTACATGGAGATTTTGCCAGACTTTCAGAATTAGAATCAGAAAGCCTTTAATGGTCCCACAATGGGCAATTGCAATTTCCGGACCCTGTTTAGATAAGATTAGATGAGCCTTTTTGTTCACAGTAGCAAAAACAAAATACAAGAGCTGCTGTAAAGGCAGCCACTGTCGCGGCGCCATCTTGAAGTTAAAAAAAAAACGAAATAACAAAAAATGTGACAACACAAAAGACACAGACAGTTATTCAATCTTAAACACTTTTCTCCACCCTCCTTGTTGTATGAAGCAGTTCTAGATGAAAGAGGAGAGGATCAAAGTGTCCTTTTCACCAGTGGATTAGTGACATCATGGTGAAATGTGCACGTTTGCGACAAGCTAAATGTTGAAAGCAAACACGAAGCTATAGCGTCCATTGACGAAAAGAGATTTTCTCACATTTTGTGTCATATGTAAATTCACTTCAATTCCAAACCGCGACAGGTCTGCATTCACTGCCAGACGATGTGCAAAAATGTGTCCACTGCGGCCAGGTTTTTTGTAATTTTCACTCAAATTCCAGGACCCACAGAACATTGAGTTTTCAGACTACATGAACATTCAATGTCGCATAAGGAACCTTAGACTCTTCTTTCAACAGAAAAAAAGTTAATTCCTAATTTATATGGGTCTGGCGTTGTCTGAGCTTGAAATGGGGCGGAAATGGAAATAGTTTGAAAATACACCATTCATTGGGGGCGCACCGGTAATACAGTAATTTATGAATAAGCATTCTGTCCAGATGAAAACATCATTAACAACATCCAATCGTCCATTTCTTCTTCGCTGATGTGAAATGAAGATAGGCGCATGGAGCTTGTGATCGCAAATGTTTTCTCTGTGTGATCATGTTAGGATGATTAAACATGATGCTTTTAATTAAGCTGGCGCAGCATTGCAAAGCAACAATTGCTCAGGGGAGGCAAGACCACTACATTTTGAAATAAAGTATATCCATTTAATTAGTCAAATGGGGTCAAAAATCACAAGAAGTTCCATATCCAATAACCATTGGATATGGAGAAAAAATATTTAAACTACTATGACAAGATTTGATCCCAAATGTTACTGACGTAGAATATATTTAAAGGACAACCGACACCATTTTTTTGCCATTTTTCCTAACAGACACCAGAAAAAAAGTTTTATAGCATCTAAACTACCCAAAACACGCAGGCTGATATTTTTAGTCAAATGCAAAACACCAATAAAAATGACTTAGTTTGCCAAAAGTACTTCAAAAGGACCTCGGAAGTGGCGAGTTTCAGAAGGTCCCGCCCCCTTGTTCGTGACGTCACGCCAGGACGTCTAGACTTGCTCTAGAATCAAAACAATGGCTTCAGATTTGGAGAAGATGCTTTCTTGTTACTCATCCAGTTATGAATATGATTCAAATAAGCATACATGTTTGCAATCGATTAAAGACGTCCTTCCGTATCATTTTGAGGCATCTGGTCTCCAATGTAGCGTCCCAGAAAATGCACAAGATGGCGCCCAAGCTCCGTTGGAAATGGGCTGCTTTGTCTGCTGGGAATTTGTGTCAACTAGTATCAAATAGTAGTCTTGGTGCAACACACGATTCACCATCGCATTATTTATGTGTTTTCCTTCTAATTTTGCCATGAACACAAAGTTTTCAGACCAAACAAAGTACCCAAAATGTATCAGGTGTCGCTTTCTCGGTCAGGGGCGTTCCTGACATGACGTCACGTCAGGAATCGTCACCAACTCGAAAACAAGACTTCCTGAATATTCAGCGTGAGTCTTAAAACATAAAATATAGCTATGTACGGTGGACTCTTTGTAAACTACGCTCAGTAGAAGTTATTTTAAGTGATTTTACAAATTATGGACACAACTTGTCCGGAGGCGTCTGTTGTCCTTTCAGGGAGCAATTGTAGCTGACTACTCCCCACCTCTTGTTGCTTTATTTGAAATAAATGGATGATACACACACTGATTTTATCCTACCTGAATTTGCTTCGCCACATGTTTTAAGCAGAAAAAAAACAAAAGTTCTCTACTTCATTGCCTTCATGGCTCAGCATGTTAAGTACACCGAATGGATGCAGCGATATTAGAGGTACTGCTGCAGCGATGTGGAATTTATGTCTCTGCATTTATCAGGCGTGGTTAGCTTTTATAGGCCCCACGGTTATGGTTTCAAGGTTTAGCTATTACCGCTGCAAGCTCGGTAAAGTTTTGAGAGAGAGCAAGAGGGACAGAGGGGGTTCGCTGTACATACAAGGATGCTTGCTTTTACAAATGTCGAAATGAAGCACCTCTTCCATACAAGAAACGAGGTATGTCTTGTAAGGAGTTTTTTTTTTGCAGTGGAATCACTGTAAAATGTGAGTGATGTCAGGCTAGAAGATGTCTACTTTTCTGGGCAAATTCCATGATTAGTGAGTTAGTTTCCTCACTGTGAAACAAATTAATAATTAAACACTAAGCATATGTGCTTGCAATTTTCCAAGAAAAAAAATGCACTTGATTTAGCCAGGTGGCTAGGAAAATATGCTCTGAAGCAATCTGTCCGTCAACCAAGCCATCTCTCAATCTATCCATCGATCAGTCAATGCCTCCATCTACCCATCCGTCATCCCGCCAATCTGAAATAGCCACATGCTACTAGGAATGCTAACAACCTGTCAGTCCTTTGAATGCATGCAGGGGTCTTCAATTCCACTCGGGTCAACGAGAATGTTAGTTTTTTTTTCCATGTGTGTGTTTGTACGAGTGTGTGTGCGTGTATGTGGCACCTTAGCCACAGTTTATTCCAACAGTGAAAAGAGCTTCTGTTTCCAGGGGTCGACCTCATCCCACGTTCATCAACATGAGGATTGCATAGGGGAAGGGAGTCAGTTTAGGGGAGGTCAGACGGAGCAGAGGTGGTGGGAGCCCACTGGGGGCAGGCGGTGGCTTCCACCAGAAGCAATAACCTGCACCGCTCTTCCAATTTTGCCTCTTCATTAGCTTAGTTAGTTATCGCCTCCTCCCTTGTTTCGTGTTAATGTCAGTACACACGCAATCAAAACCCAAGCAGGCCCTCAAACCCCCCGCCCCCCCCCTTTCTCCTTCTCCCCTGCCGGTCTTAATTCCTCTCTGTCGACGTCTTCCCGACTGTTTCTTTCTCTGCCTGTCATCCCCTAATAATAAACAGTCCGTCCAGCTGGTTGCCACGTATGAACGGACGACGGGTTTCATTGGTGGTTGCCGGGCAAAGTGTTGGCGATCAGCGTGGTGTCTGCAGGCTGTTTGGTCGTCAGGTTCCCCAGCTTGGTTCCCTGGTTTCAGGGTTCATTTCTCACATTTTACAAACATTATTCTCAATATAGAACTCCGCCAAGGCCATATTATGGAAATATATGTGTACCGGTCCAAGTTTAAACTCAAAGCTACCATTAAAGGTCAAAATCCGGGTTAGTAAAATGGTACAAAGAGAAGCAAACAAGTTGCACTGAAGCGTTTGATATACTTTTTTAAAATTCTGAATCGAAATTTTCAATTTAACTCATTTACTGCCATTCACAAATTTATTAAAATATGACGTAGAGTGCCATTTCCGAATTCGTTTTTTCATGCCTGGGTGGCGATAAAGCCCTGGCCATGGCCTCTGACAATGTTTTTTTTTTTTGCCTTCCACAAGGGGGTCAACTTTTCCCTTTTTTTCCATATTAGCACTTTGTTCCAGCTTCAGCTTGCGATAAAGCGTTATATAAACCAGTATGTATTGTATTGTATTGTATTTTGGACATCTGCCCCCATTTCAAGATCATATAACTCCAGACTCATAAAATTTAGAAATTAACTTGTTTTTCTCATGAAAGAAGAGAGTCTACGGTTTCCATTGAATGTTTATGTAGTCCTAAAACTCAATATTCTGTGAGTCCTGGAATTCAAGTGACAATGACAAAAACCCTGGCACTGGAGTTAACACATTTTTGCACATGCCTGGCAGTGAATGAGTTAAAATTCTGAATCAATAATTTCAATCTAAACTGAGATGGACAAGATATAATTCTATAAAAAACATTCTGGCCTTATACCTCATTTGATCGAAAAATCGTGTTGTTTCTTCGTCGACTTGGTCCTGAAGTCTTCGCTGACTAATTTTGCAGAGAAAGGACAGGGAGGCATGGCAGCATCACAATAAAACAACATATATTTGATATCTATCAGCTGGCTATTAGCTGTCGAGCTGGCTCGCTAGTTATCTAGCTAGCTATCATTTAGCTATCTAGCTGGCTAGGTAGCTATCTATTAGCGACTGTATCCTGTGACTGTAAAGTGACCTTGAGAGTCTTGAAAGGTGCTTATAAATGAAATGTATTATTATTATTACTGTATCTATGAGCTAGCTAGCTCGCTTTCTATCTATTTGAGTTACTTCCGGGTTGAGGGAACGCTGGCGCGTGTGGCTGGCGCTACTCACCCACAGAAAAGCTTATCCTGTGACTGTAAAGTGACCTTGAGAGTTTTGAAAGTCCCTTATGAATGAAATGTGTTATTATTATTATTACTATACAGTAAAGTCTCGTTATATTGATATCGGTTATATCGATAGTACCTCTTATTACGATACTATTTTCATTTCCCTTGCACATTTCTAGTCTTTTTATGTATAATTAGTACCGTTTAGTACGATACCCGGTTATTAAGATAATCCGGTTATTACGGTGCTCCTTTTCATCCCCCGCCGGCCATTTTTGTTGTTTATATCGATATATCCGTCGCGCCATTGGTCAACTTGGTCACGTGTCTTGTAACGTGAGCCGCCATCGGTCGCGCCATTGGTCGACTTGGTCACATGAGCCGCCATCGGTCGCGCTATTGGTCGACTTGGCCGTGTGACTTTGTCACGTGACACGCCATCGGTCGCGCCATTGGTCAACTTGGTCACGTGTCTTGGTTGCGTGTCACGCCATTGGTCGACTTGGTCAGGTGACTTGGTTACGTGCCCAGCACCCGTGTAGCAGAGCCATTTTCATTTTCAGACGCTAGCTCGTGTGTAGCAGACGAGATTGAAGTGTTTGTGTTAAAAGGTAAAAATGGGAAGCAGAAGAAGATTGATGACTTTTTAAAATTGTATACATAATACAGTAAGATGTAAGCGTTGCAGTTTCCCTGTTGTGTTATGTACATGCCCACTGTACTGTATATGAATGCAATCGTTTTTTGCAACAATGTTTCTTGTTTTGTCTGCTGAAGCGCGATGATTTTGAAAATTATTAACATTCCATACTGTGTATTAAAGGACAGCCGATGTCACTTTTTATTCAAATGCAAATAAAAATGACTTCACGCCAAGACGTCTTGCATTGCTTGTGAATCCAAACAATGGCTTCAGATTCGGATAATATGCTTTCTTGTTACACATCCAGTTATGAATATGTTTCAAATACACTGTAGTTCTGAAGATTAAAGCATACATGTTTACAATCATCAAAGAATTATATGTGCCATTTTGAGGCAAGATTGGGGGAACATCTCACCCAAAAAAAAGGGAGCTAATGGCCAGCTCCGTTTCTTATATGGCGCTTGGCTGCCCTCTTTTGGCGGCTTTTGTTTAATGCAGTTCGGCACAGGATCGGATATATCGATAGTCCCGGTTATATCGATATTTTTTCGGACTCCCTTGAATATCGATATAACGAGACTTTACTGTAATTGGTTTGATTCCCAGGGTCATGCAAGTCCACTCCAGTCTAGTAGGTGGCAGTAATGAGCAATACAAAATGATTGTCGACCATGCAAGATGGATCTGGATTATAAACTGCAAGTATGAACAATTAAAATACATTGCTCAATCGCAAAAGATACTTATATTAAATGATTACATGGGTTCTACCATTGGGGACGTTGATATTTGGAGCGACTTCAACTTTCAGCAGCTCAATGTCATTATCAAGTACAACTGCAAAACTAAACAAATTGTTCTTTTTTAGATTGCTTTCTTTCGGAAAACTCGCCCATGCTACTACAGATGAAACCGTTTAACCTCGCATTGGTTAAGATGTGCAATTTTTATGGACAGCTGCAAAGACTTTAGTTCCACTTCCAGCATGTAAAAGTGTCAGAAACAAGGCATGTCAGGCAAACAGGTTGCGGAGAAATGGTCCATGACGATTAATGTCCCGCTGCGGTGCTGCGTCCTTGGTTGGTTCTTGCCCATGTGTGAACTCGCGTATGAATAATTATCCAGGCTGTCTCATTTGCGCAATGTTTTATTGGCCTATTAATTCATGTGTCGGCTGAAATTTCATGAGATGCCTTGCTTGTTGTTGTAGTTTCAGCTCATGAATACTTTGGGATGTTGAAACAAACTTTGTTGGTAGTAACGCTTGACCTTCCCATAATTCTTCATTCAGATCAACACGTCTGAACATTTCCGGTGGACTAAAACTAATACTAAAACATACTTTCAGCAAAAACAAAGCATTTCCAAAAAATACAAACAAACAAAATCTTTCAATTCTTTTTTTTTTTTTTTTTGTCAGGATATCACCTTATCAACATCAAAAGCTAAGCATAGCTTAGGCTGTAGAACAGACAAGGAATTTGTCTCTGGTATTTTGCAAAGAGGCGCGTTACAGTTATCACAGTTTATTACAGTTACAGGGTTACTGATAATGAGAGTTAATGGCTAAGGGGAAGAAGCTGTTTAAATGTCTGCTGGATTTGATGCGCATTGATCGGCCGGAGGGGAGACCCTGGAAAAGGTGGTGAGCAGGGTGTGGAGGGTCCAGTAGGATTTTTCGCGCTCTTGCATATGAAGCACAAACCAAGTATATCGTATGAACTTTATTTCTAGTTCCATCCATCAATCCATCCATTCATCCATTCATATTCTGTCTTGTAGGCCGGAGACAGCCCGAACTGGTTGCCAGCCAATTACATACGACCCAGATATAAACAACCATCCATGCTCACAATTACATCTTGGGACAATTTTGAGTGTTCCATTCACCTGCCATGCATGTTTTTTTTTTTTAAATTTGGGGGGAAACCAGAATACCCGGAGAAAACCCACACGTGCAATGAGAGAACTTGCAAACTCCACAGAGAATGCCAGACCCAGAATCAAACACTGGACCTCTGCAACGTGATGCCAGCATGCTAACCAATCGACTATCATCCAGCCCTTACGCAACATAAAGTTCATAAATAACCATTCTGTAATAAGTTCCGTTATAACTATGACTCGTCAATTTATTGTGGGTGCAAATCAGATTCATGCATGCACTGCTGTACTTATATTTGTTTCCCAGGTCTGCATATGTAATGCTATACTCGCATTGGCACAACTCGTCGGTGAGGGTGAGCGAGGACAATACCTCCAAACCACCTGATTTCATTTGGGTTGTTTATAATTCTTGGCCTTTGGACTGTTTTTACTTAAGCGAGACAGACATGTCGAAAAGCCACGTTGAAACAGTTTTAAATTATGAGGAAAATAGCATAATATGTCTCGCTCAAATTGCATCCATGTTTTGGATCTGCACCACATTGTGTAGGACTTCATTTGTTTACAGGTTAGCGGAGTTGACGACATAACAAAACCCAAGCTGTTCCACCCTCCAAAGGCTTTAAGTTTACAACTGTTTTCCCTCAGGCTGGCAGTTTTTTTGTGGTGCATTCTTGCCTGGCTAACATTAGCCGGATATTGCCTCGGACAGTTCTGGTGTTTCTCCACACATGCTTGCCAGCTTGTCAGAAGCTGCGCGTATATCAGCGTTTGGGTTGGAGACGGGTTTCCAAATGATCAAACGGCAGGGATAGATCAATGACAGCCGGCCGAGATCCTTGGACAAAGGTCAACGCTGCCGTGACATCAACAGAGGGGATAAATGGCCGCTGGGGTGTGTGTTTTTATGTGGGATGTATGAAAGGGTGAGGCAACGTTCCAAACTGTCTGGCCTGTATAATAAAAGACATGCACAGTGGTACTTTGATATACCAAGTGACCGGACTTCTGTCTGTCTGTCAATCTGTCTGCCCCTATATTGAATTTGTCTGGATGGGGGCAGTGAACTGAACTCACTTCACAACAAGCTTAAAGGACAACCGACGTCACTTTTTTTTTTTCCTAACTGATATCAGAAAAACGTTTTATAGCATCTAAAATACCCAAAACACGCAGTATGATATTTTTATTCAAATTCAAAACACCAATAAAAATGACTTAAAGTGTCCAAAATCAGCAAAAAAATTGAGCTGCGAATTGGCCATTTTCAGAAAGTCCCACCCCCACTTCGTGACGTCACGGCAAGACGTCTTGCATTGGTGGAGAATCAAAACAATGGCTTCAGATTCGGAGAATATGCTTTCTTGTTACGCATCCAGTTATGAATAGGATTCAAATAGTTGTGAAGAGGACAGCATACATGTTTGCAATCGATTAAAGAATTTATTCCGTGCCATTTTGAGGCAACATTGGGGGGAAATGGATCACCAAAAAAAAAAGGCAGAAAATGGCGACCGAGCTCCTGTGAGGAATTAATCAGGCCGTTTCCACAGGCTGATAAATTCCTTATACGGAGCTTGGTCGCCCTCTTCTGGGTCTTTTTGGTGCAACATGACGTTTTCAGACCAAACAAGCACAGCAAAAGGCATCGACGTGATGGAAGGACTACTACAATGTGTCCTTTTTTTTTCGGTCAGGGGCGTTCCTTCAGTGACGTCACGTATGGACTTGTCACCAACTCAAAAACAAGACTTCCTGAATTTTCAGCGTGAGTCTTAAAACGTAAAATATAGCTATATGCAGTGGAATCTTTGTAAAAAAACGCTCAGTAGAAGTCATTTGAAGCCATTTTACAAATTATGGACACAACTTGTACGGAGACGTCGGTTGTCCTTTAAGTTTAGCAGATTTCTTCAGTTTGCCCAAATAAACTGCTGATTGTCACACTCGCTTGATGTTTGCTGTCAAAGTAAACATAAAACAAAGAGAATTACATTGTGTGTATGTAAAATAACCACACAACAGTGTTTCAGATAGAATAAAAGTAATCCACCATAGAGAGGCAAATGAATATCATTGGACTAGCGGTTATATAGCCTTTTCAACACCTGAACAAAGAAGGTGATGCAACACAGATAATCAAGACTAAAATAAATGACTTAAAATGTTATATTTGCTTTCCAAGGATTTTTGACAAATTCTCAATGGATTTTGGGCATTTTATACAGTACATATTGATTTATATAGCACTTTAACATCAACCGAAGATGTAACAAAGCACTTAACATGGACAACTATCATATACAGGAAATAAAGCTGTCACAAAGATAGCAGAAAGCACCAGGCAGTGAAACCAAGATCAAGTCAAGTTGAAGGCCAAAGATTTTTACCAAATTTTCATTCATTTAAATTGAGAACGATAATTTTTACAGTGTTTTGAGTTTACAAGCATGGCTAAAGACAGAATGAAACTTGTTTCTCAAGGCACCACTGAGTTTATAACCATGCTATAAGATCAGTAAAAATACAGTAGGAAAGAAAGACTTTGAAATACGTTTCTACTGCTGGTCCTGTTGTATTTATATTTTTGCGCCAACAATTTTCCTGGCAAACGTTGCATGTGTTAGTATGTGTGAGGACGTGTGTCCTTTTATAGCGCGGGCAAATGATAACTGTTTTTTTACCCCACCCAGACAGAAATAGAAAACAAAATGACCCGTTTAGAGACCAGGAAAGGCGCTGTTAAGAACTTCACAGCTTCTGTCGTTGAGGAAGTCGAGTAGAGGGGAGAAAAAAAGGAGAGGCTAGCAGCATTTCAATCGTTTTTCTGACCTCGAGTGTATTTCTGCTTTCAACCGTACGCTTGCTGGGGAACACAAGTTGACCCTTAGAGGAATGGCATTGACCTTTCGTCCGCTTATGGGCCTCTGTCAATCACACACAACATTCTAGTGGGCTGGAAATGTGCCACTGGGTCCTGAAATCATGATTTAACAGAGTCTAGCGAGAGTCTTTGAGGAAATAAGGGTTTAAGCTTTGTTCGTGCAAAGCATTCACTTAGAAGTCTGCTCTGATCAAATATTCAGGAAGTAGCGAGCTTCAAAACATTGTCAAATTTCCTTTGTGTGCACCTGCGACTCCCCCTTCACAACGTCGTAGCAATAAATGGATAAAAGCGGCGTTTAAGCTCCTTTTATGCACTGAGATAATGCATGAAGTAGGGGGAAAAGTAAATATGTTTAATGCCGTGGAAAATGGGCTTTCTGCTATGACAGCCACAGACAGTCACATGGACTCACTCATGGGGTGATACCACAAATATTTTATTCCAGACGACTGACCTAAAATTCTACTTGGCCACATGTTCTTCACTTGTGAACGCATATTCAAGCCACATTTCTCCCCCTAAGGAGGTTGTGTGTATCTCACAATTTAGATTTGGCTTGTTTGTGTTCCTTAGTCACGAAAACAGCTTAATCGATTTTCCAACACCCTTTCTGGAGCAGTTGAACACGGGTGAAGGAGATATTCATTTTGTAGGATGTCCCAAAGAGGTTTGCTTTTTTAACCCTATTCCAGTTGCTAAAAGCAGCCTGTTTCGGGTCCCCAATATTCAAACAAAACCCACCATTAACCTTTTCACTTACTTCCATTTCAAAACATATACCATACAGTCTGATCAGTTTTATGCTAACAAATCATGCAAATGTCATCGATGTATTCCGTTGAACTCCAATGGTGGTTCAATACAGATTTTGTTACACAACTCACAGGCATATTTTCTTTATCCTCTGTGAAGAACGATCACGTTTATGCATTTTACTGAGAAGGCGCGACGTCTCCACTGCCCCTATGTGGCCATTTAGGTTATTTTACAATCAGCATCTAAGATTTCTGTCCTCTTGATACATTTTTCAAACCCATTCCGCAACATTTTTTTGTGGAAAAACGTTCCTTTTTCCGACTAATTTTTTTATTTATGTTCTATATGGTATTGTTGATGCTGGCTATGTAAACAGTTTGTAAATCCTGTCCAGTTTGTTCAGCAAAACAATTAGTCTCTACCATACACGGTCAAAAATCCTTTTATCAATAAAAAGACTGAGTAATTCAAATGGATTCAGTTCTGTTGGGTTTTCAATCGTTATTCCAGGATTTCCTGTGAAAGGATCCGCTCCTCTGACGACTCGAGGCTCCTTCTCTCCACTTGTCAAGAAATAGTCATTGTCCAATGAATTGGCAGAGTTGTCAGAAGTATTGAAGCTGATGAGGGAAGGTTCATATTTACTATCATCGTTGAACTAAACATTTGGGGTGTAACAATTAAAAATGCTACAAAAAATGAATGCAAATGTGGATGCGAACAACAACGTTACGACCATTGCTGTCGTAGAAAGTCTCGTAACAATGTCCTTTCCCACAGTTCTATTCTTATTGCGAGAATACTCATTTCACACATAGAGTGGCTCACAAAGGCTTAAAATCAACGAGTATAGACGAATACAGCTGGTTTTTAAGGTAACGTTGTATACGAGTATACTCGTCTAGGACTAAAAATGAATCTTTTGTAACGTGTATACTCGTTTCTTCCGGGGAAGGTGTTCAAAACAATGTTTGACAACTCCTTTGTCTTAATTAATCAATTTGTGACTGTAGATGGACACCCTGGAAGCTCTCGGAGAGGAGATCAGCGGGATGGCTCGCTGCCCCTATGATGCCAAGCATGCCAACGTTGCCCTCTTCGCTGGTGAGCTTCAAAGCATACTCATTTTAAAACAATGGAACCTCCAAAAATCCATTTTGTGACACTGATTGTAGTTACATGTTGTTCTAATTTCCAAGCCCTAACCCCTAAACAGAGAATCTAGGCTGAATATTCATGCCGTGTTCATTAACCACTCTAAATGGTCCACTGGTATGAATGTGAGCGTTATGATCGTTTATCTACATGTGACCCGTGATTGAGTCGTCCGTAATAGCCTCCATTTCTGCCAAATGAAACCAAACTTGGCTGACTGGAAGGGGAAAAAGAGTCACAAATGGATGCATACGCTGATGAGTCGACTTTCATCTGATGAGAATCTTCCCGTGCAACCTTGCCATGAGCCGCAAAAGACATTGGAGTTCCCATTTCATGTCCGTTTCCATTTGATTAATGGCGCTATTGATGAGCTGTCCCTGCGAGCTTCCAGCGGAGAAGGAGCAGCTTGAGCGGCTAATGTGTGACAGCATGCTGGAAGCACTGAGTAATGGAAAGGGCTCGTCTCCCAGCCACCCTTTCAATTATGTAGTTTGAGTTTCCACTGTGGCTTCATCTGAGGTGGACCGAGGTCACGCCGGTGCTGTTTTTTTGTGTGTCACTGCATGTGTACGTATGCGCAGTAAAGGAGCTGGTGAGCAATTACACATGTCCAACAGGTTGACCAGAGTGTGCGCGGACTGTTGGCAGGAATACTGTGTTTATATTCACACTCTCCCTCAATACTTTTTTTTTTGCCGTCCATTTCAATTCTCAATCCTTTGCTCTCTTTCCACATCCCTCTCCAGACGGCAAATTGTACTCAGCTACGGTGACCGACTTTCTGGCTATTGATGCGGTCATCTATCGTAGCCTTGGAGACAGCCCAACTCTGCGTACGGTTAAACATGACTCCAAGTGGCTAAAAGGTGAGGCCATGATACAATGATATGTGTGCTCCTCTTTTTTTCCGTCAGGGAATCCAATTCACTTCACAGTTGCGTACTCTTTATGAACAATGATGATTGTAGCTCTGCTTCAAAATTCATTTTGGCTTAACTGCCATTCACGAATGTATTCCCGAATTGAAAATATGACATCTAAAAGCCTTACATTTTTTTTCAAAAACTGACCATGCGCATGATAACCTAGTGCGCCTTATACATGGAAAGGTTTTAATATAAATATGTCATTCTAGTTGCGCCTCATAATCCGGTGTGCTTTATATATGGAAAAAAAATCGAATGTGTCAATCATTGAACGTGTGCCTTATAATCCAGTGTATTTTATAGTCGGGAAAATATGGTTCATACAAATAATACTAAATAATGCAACACAAATCCTTTGATGCTCACTAAATGAAATGAGATTGCATGACTTGAACATAATACATATGTTTTTATATGTGAAGCAATTTTGAGCCACAAAAGGTCACGCAATTATTGTCAGCAGCCACTAGTAAAAGTAGGGTGTAACCCCAGCCTCTCCTGTAGCGACGTATAATGTGGTGTGCCTTATATTTTGAAAACTTTTATACATTTAGGTATATTTGGAGAAAAAAAAAACATTCTTTAAAGGACAACCGACGCCTCTGGACAAGTTGTGTCCATAATTTGTAAAATAACTTCAAATGACTTCTACTGAGCGTATTTTACAATGATTCCACCGCATATAGCTATATTTTACGTTTTAAGACTCTCGCTGAATATTCAGGAAGACTTGTTTTCGAGTTGATGACGATGCCTGACGTGACGTCATGTCTGGAACGCCCCTGACCGAGAAAGCGACACACAATGCATTTTGGGCACTTCTTTTCGTCTGAAAAGTTCGTGTTGATCCGTGTTGATGGCAAAATTAGAAGGCAAAAACATGAATAACGCGATGGTGAATCGTTGTGTGCAGCATCAAGACTACTATTTGATACTAGTTGACACAAATTCCCAGCAGACAAATCAGCCCATTTCCAACGGAGCTTGGGCGCCATCTTGTGCATTTTCTGGGCGCGACATTGGAGTCCAGGCTCCTCAAAATGAGACTGAAGGACTTCTTTAATCGATTGCACACATTTATGCTTTCCTCTTCAAAACTATTTGAATCATATTCATAACTGGATGAGTAACAAGAAAGCATCTTCTCCGAATCTGAAACCATTGTTTTGATTCTCGAGCAAGGCAACACGTCCTGGCGTGACGTCGCGAACAAGGGGGCGGGACCTTCTGAAACTCGCCACTTCCAAGGTCATTTTGAAGTACTTTTGGCAAACTAAGTCATTTTTATTGGTGTTTTGCATTTGACTAAAAATATCAGCCTGTGTGTTTTGGGTATTTTACATGCTATAAAACCTTTTTCTGATGTCAGTTACGAAACAAAAAAATGGTGTTGGTTATCCTTTTATAGCCTTATAGTCCAGTGTGCCTTATATATAGAAAAAGTTTGTACATACACCATTCATTGGGGGCGTGCCTTAAACTCTAGTGCGCCTTATACACCAGAAAATACAGTATATGAAAAACATTTTTAAGCATGTCATTCATTGAAGGTGCGCCTTAAAATCCTGTATTCCTTATATATGGAAAAAGTTTTAAAATACACCATTCATTGGGGGTGCCCCTTATACATCAGAAAATACGGTAGATGAAAACCATTCTTAAGCATGTCATCAGTTGAAGGTGCGCCTTATAATCCTGTGCGCCTTATATATGAAAAGCGTTTGAAAATACGCGCCTTTTACTCTGGTACACCTTATACACCAGAAAATACGGTACATTTTTTTCCCACCATTTTGACTTCAAACCTTTACAACTCCATTGTTTTTTTTTGAGGTAATGTGGTTGTGTGCACACCCATCCATATCCAACGTCACACACCACAAAATACCCGCGGTTTGAAAGTTGATGCGGAAAGACGTGACTTTTATGATGCATTGCTGACCATACACTTGGATCTTGTTCTTCCATACACCGATCTTTCGTCTCGTATGCTAATTTTGCTCGCTCATTTTTGTCGACCTGTTTGAGCAGGTTGCATGGAGAGCGGAAATTGATGCACCGCAGGGCAGAGCAAGCGCACCAGTCGAGCCTGTCAAATCTCAATAGTGAACAGCCTTTACCTTTTATGCAAATGTTCAAGCTGATGTGATGGATGAGGCACTCACAACTCCCATTTGGCTTTTTCCCCCCTGCCGGATATCATGACATGACATGACACGGTTGTTGTTTATTGTGAAATGACATGTCACATCTCTTGCTGCAACAATCTGAGTCTTTTTTCTTTTTTTTCTCCCCATGCGTCTTTGTCTTGTCAGAGCCCTACTTTGTGCAAGCAGTCAATTACGGAGACTTCATCTATTTCTTCTTCAGGGAAATTGCCATGGAGTACAACACAATGGGAAAAGTAAGCAAGCGCTTCATTCCTCTTCTATTGTTTAGCGCCATTCAGAAGTGTTCTCGGAAGAAAGTATGTGCAGGGAACTAACAGGATATATCGTGTGTACATTAGCTGGAAGGGGGCCAAGCATTTTTCAATATCCGACCAACTCTGGACAGGATGAAGGACCTGAAATAGATCTGGAGATCCCACTCGCAAAGTCCAAATATACACGCCATCTGCATCCTTGTGATACGGTTCCCATCTTCTCAGCAATCCCTGAGTAGAATTCCTTACAAGAGCACTACAATTTGAGTTTTTGCACCAGAGAGAACAACGACAAAGACACCTTCTGTTAAAGCCATTTAAATTCAAACGTTGGTTTCCGCAGGGCGAACGTTAATTGGAATGCAGGTAGAAGAAATTGTATGAAGGGTTTGCCCATATGTATTTTCAGAAGAAATGGAATGCATAAGAGGGAGTGAGGAAAAAAGAAGTGATGAAATGAGCCAACGAGAATCTTTGAAGTAATGTTTTTTTCCCAGCCAGACTGACAGAATTTTTCAACCTTACTGGTTTTTCCTCAAAGCGGCATAATTATACATGTTGTGAATGAACTGAGCAATTTAACTGTTGCTAATGCATAGCACGTCATGAAAAAACAATAAATTGTCCTTCATGTCTAAAATTCTTCACCTGTGATTAATAGTAAATTGGTCAGTCATTTCAGTTTTAGCATGCATTAGTATAAAAAAAAGTTGACATGAAAGACGCTTAAAACAAAAAAAATGATAAGACAGGAGGCATGTGTATAAGTCAGAATCAGAATCATCTTGGTTGGCCAAGTATGTAGAACACACCACAAATTTGTCTCGAGTAGAACACACTGCACTAGTATCATCAGGAAAAAAACATCACAAATAAGTATGGAGGACACTTATAAAGGCTAATCTAATCAAATCTAATTCCTTGATGTAAGTGGTACCTGTCAGGAACAACTGTGAGACATTGTGCAAAGTATCAAGCAGAAAGTGGTCCAAGTCAGTACAGAGCTAGAGTTACAATGATTATAACGGGAGGCTTTTCCACAGGGTTGTAAAAAATGCCCCAAAAAAATTGATACCGTTATATTACACGTTACACGATACAGTTATATTTGAGTTACTGTTGAAAGAGTTTAGGGCTAGGGGGAAGTAGGTGGAAAAGGTGGTGGACATGGTGCGGAGGGTCTAGTAGAATTTTGCGCACTCTTGTCTTGATTCTTGCAAGTGTGCAAGTCCTCAAGAGTGGGTATAGGGCGGTGCCAATGCTTTTTTTTCCACCGCCCTGGCTGTCCCTTGAAGTCATAACCTGTGTACTTTTGTAGTTTGTTCGAATCAGAATCAGAATCATCTTTATTGCCAAGTATGTCTAACACACAATGAATTTGACTCGGGTAGAACGATTAGCACGAGTATCATCATCAGAAAAATTGAGGCACTGTATAGTTCGATTAAACTGTCGTTATATCGATATTCAAGGGAGTCCGAAAAAATATCGATATAACCGGGACTATCGATATATCCGACCCTGTTTGCAAAATAGAAATAGAGGACTATGGATATACGATATCGATATAACGAGACTTTACTGTATATATATATATATATATATATATATATATATATATATATATATATATATATATATATATATATATATATATATATATATTATATATATATATATATATATATATATATATATATATATATATATATATATATTGGGTTGTGATATGCAGATATGCTGGAGCGTGAATATTGGAAGCAGACGTGTGATCAAACCAATTTTAATGAGTAAAACTGACACCTTTTGACACATTCACTTTGACATAGTGTCTCCTATTATTTGTCATACTGTTTCTGCCATATTCAAGTCAACATACTGTATGTGAGTTCTATGTTCAAGGGGGAGGTTGATCCCAATGTGCGGTTGTCACAAAGTGTGTGTTTATTGCCTGCGTGTTGGCACTCTTTTTCCCATGTTTAGTGTAAGTAGTGTTTTCAGGTCATGGTTAGATTTATATCTGTTAAGTGGGTGCTGAATATACCGGTTGTTTAATTAGGCCTCTGGTGGCAGCATTGTAATTAAATCGCCGGCTTTGACTAAAGCCGGGCATTTTCCATCGACTGCTGCTACATGTACTTAGCCTACCGCGACTAGCACGTGATATAAATATTGACCTTAGTAGAACTGCATAAGTGCAATTTTGATGCTGATTACTAGCAGCTACCACCATTCTCCAGCACAATTTTGATGCTACTTACAAGCAGCTAACACTGTTCTCAAGCCCAACATGGATGCTAATTACTAGCAGCTAACACTATTCTTCAGCACAATTTTGATGCTAATTGATAGCGGTTAACACTGTTCTCAAGACCAACATGGATGCTAATTACTAGCAGCTAACATTATTCTCGAGCTTGATTTTGATTGAATTATTAGCGGCTAACACGATGGCAAGCCATTTTCATTCGACTACAACAATGTGGGTGTAACTTGATTTTGGCCACATCCTGTTTATCGTGTATGTGTTGTAGTTTGACTAAATAATTAGAATCAGAATTATCTCTGTTGGCCAAGTATGTAGAACACACAAGGAATTTGTTTCCGGTAGAACACGCTGAACTAGTATCATCATAAAAAAACACATGACAAATAAGTATGGAGGACACTAATAAAGGCTAATATAATCTAATCAAATTCCTAATTATATCTTGAAGTAAACTACCATTTCCATTTCAAATTAAAATGTATCAACCAGTTTAAAATATGCTTTTAATGGTTAATACTGCATCAAACTAAACGTGGAATGTATGCGATGGACATTCTGTCAGTCTTAACAGAAGGTTCATCAGTCCAAGGTCAAGTGTCAAACTCCGGTCCACAGAGGTAGAGATCCTGCACGTTTTCCATTTCTCCCTGCTGACACACACCCGATTCATTTGGCAGCAAGCTAGCTTGCTGTGGATGATTTGTCCCAGTGTGAATAACACCAATCTCAATGTGTTTTATGATATCACTTTACATATGTCACTACCTCACTTTACATACGTCACTACCTCACTTTCCAGACGACACTACCTCACTTTACATATAGAAATTACATGTATTGTCTGTTGTCAATTGTATGTCTTTTTAGCCACGTTATAAGTGCCTTGCATGCCTTGCACGCTGGGTCCGAGAGGACATTAATTTAATCTGTGCCTTATGTCATGCATATTAGCATATTTGACAATAAAGCTGACTTTGACTTTGAATAAACATAGCAGCGAGCAGTAAACTCGAACAACATGGACGTATTAGGTTCAGTGTGGACCCCACCTTCTGCCCAAAAACCGTTGGGATAGGCTCCAGCACACCTCCAACCCCGGTGTGGGTAAACGGATTACAAAATAGATGAATGGATGGATATTGCATTATTGTTTACAGTGTGTTTATTAGCAAAACTATACGATGGGCTAACATGATCTACCACATTGGTGTTGGGACTAGGTGGTGTTTCCTAGGGTGGCGAGGGTTTGCAAGAATGACAGAGGCGGCTCACCCCGCGTCCTGGAGAAGCAATGGACGTCGTTCCTCAAATCCCGCTTGAACTGCTCCATTCCGGGCGAATCCCATTTCTACTTCAACATCTTGCAGGCAGTTACTGACGTCATTCATATCAATGGGAAAGACGTTGTGATGGCCACCTTCTCCACACCGTACAACAGGTAAAATGAAGTTATGTAGGTTTTGGTTTTAATAATAATAATAATAATATAATAATAATAATAATAATAATAATAATAATAATAATAATAATAATAATAATAATAATAATAATAATACATTTCATTCATAAGCACCTTTCAAAACTCTCAAGTACACTGCCCCTATACGCATTTCTATTTTTTCAAGAGAGGAAAATGTGTAATGTTATGAGACATAAGTCATAAATAGCTATATAGCTATCTAGCTAGCAATTAGCTATCTATTAGCTAGCTAGCTTGCTTTCTCTCTATTTGAGTTACTTCTGGGTTGAGTGAACTCTGGCGCGTGTGACTGCCGCTACTCACCCACAAAAAAACCTAGCCTGTGACTGTAAAGTGACCTTTAGAGTTTTGAAAGGCACTTATGAATGAAATGTATTATTATTATTATTATTATTATTATTATTATTATTATTATTATTATTATTATAGTTGAGACATCATTATGATAAAGTATTTATGACAAATTCTGGAACCCCAGTTTGTGAACCTCATTCTCCCTGACCTGATGAACCGCTCTGACAGGTTCCGTTAATTCCTCTGAAGATCAGACACATATCGTAAGCAGATTTCCGTACTTTGTGCATCAACAATGACTTTGTATTCATTAACCCAATTATCAAAACAACAGCTCATCTACATAGTGACAGGTCGACCTTTGCAAAATCTAAAAGTGTGTGCGTGTGTGTCGCCTTGTGGCAATCTGCGCGTCCACTGGGTCAACATTTACATCTCCAATCAAAACAGTCCCACTGCCCTTTTGACACTCAGATGCTTAACCTCTTTTTTTTTTTTTTTTTTTTTGCTCAGCAAAATTTGTATTCAGCACGACCTTCATATTCAAACGCAGCATCTAAATTGAAAATTAACAGCAAGCCATGTGGCTCACGCATATTATTCTCTATTTTATGGCTCCTTTTTTCACAGATAAGACAATTGCTTGTGACGCTGCAATTGAGCTTGCTTAATGGACATTTAAACTCAATGAAGCAGAGCCTATGAATGTTACTATAAGTGTGCCGAATGATTTGTGCATTTCCATTTCTCAGTAATGGTAGGAAATTAGAAAGACCATATTTAGACGATCGAAAGCATCTTGTCATTTACGGAGAAACAAGGTGAAAAGCCTACCATAAATTTTAGGGAAATAGAGTAGAACGGCCAACTGTCACGATCTGGTTGGTGACGCTGTCGGCCCCGCCTGCACCTACACAGGTGTTGGTCGTTCCGTTCAGTGGCAGACCGTCACGTTCAGGTTGGCGACCAACAGGTAGTGCTGTCGGCCCCGCCCTCAGTTGCACAGTTGCACAGGTGCTGGTCGTCTTCATCAGTGGCAGTTAACAGGACTCCCGGCACGACCTTACGGTGTCGGGTCATTGTACTGTGTATGTGTTTGCTGCACCCTGTCAGGTTTGTTTCATCTTGGCAGATTTTTACTCATGGTTTTCTTTGACACTTTGTACTTTTCTGTTCAGATGACTTTGATGTTTTAGATTTTGTTCCTGACTTTATTTTAATGCAATTTTTCAAATACAACCTGCTGCTCCCTCCTGCCTGCTTATTTTGGGATCCACCGCCATCACCACCTTGCAAACCATGACACCAACGAGTTCAACATTATATTTTAAAGCGAGTAAGCCTCAGATTCGATTTCTAAACCTTTCCCATAGGAAATCTATCCATCTATTTTCTGTAGCACTTTTCCTCTGGAACTGTCATGACGACTGAGCCAGAGTATATCTTTATCCTTCCTTTTGGGCTGGTGCCTTGGTAAAGTCGGAGAAAAACATTCATTCACACTCACATTTAGGACGATCCTAATGATTGCTCTTTCGATGACTTATTTCTCAGATCCTGTCAAGTCTTTCTCAAGATAAAAATTGGATTCCCGGATAACTTGATCCCATAGCTATTGCTCCGGCAGTATCTAATGAAGCTTCCCTATGAAGCCGGCTCCAAAGCCGGCATTAATGCGGGGCCTCATATTGTCATTCAATAAATCTAGAATAATATTTGTTGTTAGTCAACAATGTATTCAGCAATTGATTCATTTTAATGTTTATATTGTATCACTTCAGATTCAACATTAAGCACTATAATTTCAGGGTGCGCATAAGTGGTGTGCGGGTGCGCCACTGAAAATATTCAAAGACAATTGGATTTTCAAAACAAATATTTTGCACAACGGCAATTTGAGCCACGTTTTTTCTTTTACTCAAGGAAATGCTGCCCAGATTTCCAGTTATTACTTGACTTGAGGGTGAATCGAATAGCACGGGACAAAATATGTGTACTTTAATCGAGTGCATGAAAACATTTAGTTAAAACAGAGGATGTAAAACTATACCAAGAGATCTTGCTTGACGTTATAAATATTGTCGGTTTAAGTCCAACTTGTGGGTGTGTTGTCATTAGATTTTAAAAAGTACCCAAATTAAAAAAATAGAAAATAAAATTGATGCACATCAAGAATTTTCCTCTTTTTTAGACTGTGTCAATACCACACACTTGGCACGGTAATTTATCCAATGCAGACAACAATGGTTGTTATTTACTCGACAAACCAAGCTTTGCCAGCCTACTCTCTATAATACAACCATTGTCTGGGATTTTGTCTCAAGGGGTTATCCATGAGGCAACGGCTCGAAAAGCCATCCCCACCGTTAAAAATAAAAAATCACTCCGTTATGAAAGAAACTCTGTTAAATTAGGATTTTTCTGAGTGCAGATGAGTTGTGAAATAAATTGCAAAAGTGACTCAGCTGTGTGCTATGCATTGATTTCAGTAAAATTCCAGTTACCATCACAAGATCATTTTCTTTCCCATATTGTTAAATAAATGATAATAATAAAATAATCTGTTGTCCATCACAGTGGCCTCGTGATGAACGCTGATGCCCTCGAGGCTTTCGGAGAGATCCAGTCATGATACGCTCAGAGGACTTGGCCAGCCTCCGACGTCGCTAGTCTGCCATATTTAATAGCGCACTGCTAAATATAGCCCACGTAAATCAAAGAGACTTGAGTCAAAACAGTAATCGGAAACATAAGCTTTCACCAGTGATCCTTGCGGAAGACTTTGCTGAACTCAAGTGGGGTGAGAGCATAATGTGATTTGCCAGTGCTCAAAGTGAGTCAAATATTTGTGCCCCCATTGACCTGTATTCCTACAGCACATTATTATGTCAAGACATTTCCCATTTGTTTTCTTCTGGGGGGGGCTATAGTGAAGTCATCGACACATCGGAATTGACTAAAATTCCGTTTTTATTCTGAAATTGTCACTCTTGTGCATTTGTTACATCTATAATTCAATTGCTATTTCCAGAGGTTATAATATGATAGACAGGAAGCCTTAAACATGAAACTGATCACAAAAGGAGACAAAATGTACACAATCGGGTGATACCCAGCTTTTACTAATTCCATCTCTAAATACTCAGACTGGTTTCTTATGTTTACAAACATTGCAGCAACACACTAGCAGAGCATGACATACTGATCCGAATTTGAACTTATACCACATTTATATTCCGTGGAATATCCTCGTAAACGCATTTCTGGCATTGAGAGTAATCTGTCTCAGCATGAAATAAATAAACAGACCTCCGATGACTCCCGAGTCCGAAATACATGTTTTTTGGTCTTGATCCAATGTGGTTCATTCGCTCGGTGGGGTCTCTGGTGACTCACAGATGAGGTTTGATGGACTTGAAAACCAATAAGTAGTAGGATCAAGCTGTTAATGATAAGCTACCTGCACACAGTGAGAGAATACCACGTGAAAGTGTGTCATTTTGGGTATTTTATTTATAAACTGTACAATTATGTGGTCTGAAATACCCTTGAAATGAATGCTTATTTCAGAGACATGTTATATTTTTAATATTTATAAATCTTACAGTACCTACTTTATGGCACTTCTGGAGTGACTTGTCAACGCTAAAACTCAAATTAGCACAGTTAGAGCAAGATCTCTCTGGGGACTTTCAATGCCTTTTTTTCCTGCTTCCCTGCGCCAGTTCCGGTCTTGGTATGGTAGGTCTTTGATTTGGTCATTCATCAGTGCTTTTGTGTTGTGTTTGTGCGGTGGCAGCATTCCAGGCTCGGCGGTGTGTGCGTATGACATGGCGGAGGTGGCTCACACTTTCACGGGGCGCTTCAAAGAGCAAAAATCCCCAGACTCCACCTGGACGCCTTTTCCCGAAGAGAGGGTTCCAAAGCCAAGGTACCAGTCAAGCTAATTAATCACTGCTGGTACACAGACACACACACAGATACACACTTACACACACACTTCCCTGTAACCCAGATAACACAAAGGATGCCAACCATTGCGTCATTCCCAATAACGTCATTTTTGATTGGTCAATGTGTAGCCTGCTGATTAACTCATTCACTACCATTTACGAATTTATTCAGGATTTGAAAATATGACATGGAGCGCCATTCCTAAATATTCTCGGGTTTAGTTTTTTCATGCTTGGGTGCTGATAAAGCGCTGGTGTTTTTCTTTTCCACAAGAGGGCATAATTTCCCATTTTTTTCCATGTTAGCGCTTTGTTCCAGCTTTAACTGTTGTTAACCAATATGTATGTATTGCATTGTATATTGGACAGCCACTTTCATTTCAAGCTCATATAACTCCATACCCATATAATTTAGGAATTAACTCTTTTTTTTCTGATGAACGAAGAGAGTCTACGGTTTATTACACTGCATTGAATGTTTATGTAGTCCTAAAACTCAATATTCTATGGGCCCTGGAATTCGAGTGACAATGACAAAAACCCTGGCACTGGAGTGGACACATTTTTGCACATGTCTAGCAGTGAATGAGTTAATAAACAAATCAGGATAATGATATAATATATTATAATGATATTGAAAAAAAAATACTTTTTTGGGATGCCGTCCACTTTTTAGTCATTCTGCAGAAACTAGGAAGTGTGCTGCTAACATACTGATGCACACATTCATTTGTTTCCACACAAATTAACATACTGTGTGAAGATTGCACAACAAAATCGTTATAAGTCTCGCCGTGATTCCTGTTAGGCTACACTATAGCACACATTGGCGACCCTCCATCAAAGAGTAGCCAGCATCGACAAATGAAGCATGAGATCGTTTTACAGACAGTTGCCTAATTCCACAAACGCTCAAGCCTGATCAATCTCATGCTCGCTAATTAGCCGGCGAAGAGCTACTCCACTGTTCTTCACAAGAAGGAACAGATTTACTACAAAGACCAAGGCTAAAGTAATTGCTCCTACGCAGTGTGAGTGTTTGCCTATGCTTCTTTATAACTTCCCTCAGCAGCGAGCGTCTTATTGTGCAATTGAGCCTTTACCCCACTCTCTGGACGGATTAAAAACATCAGACAGCCAGGCGGTTGTTTTTGCTGTGATTTATTTCATTTTCATCCTCTGGAATCTTTTATGTGGCGGCAAACAGACGGCGGGTTCATCGGCACCCACAGGTCTGGGCCCCGCGGCAGCCTGCTCTACCATGTGGTAGCCTCGAACCATTTACACACTTCTCATACGTAAAAAGTGTCTGTTTCCATTCTGCTGCCCATATGTCCGCACACATAAATGAAGCTATCCGGCACAGCGAAGCACTTGTCGCCATTGCTTTCATGTACCATCATTATGCAAATACTGACCTCTTAGGGGCATCAATCCACTAAGGCTAAGTAGCCCGCCAAATGACGCACTGTTGTTAAGCACACGCTCTTTTGAATATACGTATATTTTTACTACTTCATGTTGTAGTTTAACGATGAAGTCCGCAGATGGCGCTACACCAGGATGAAGGAGTGCTACAACCTGTTAGAAATCTGTATAGCAATAGTTAAACACCTCTAGAATTTGCTCTGCTATTCTATAATATGTTAATAGATTATTTTCTCATCCCCTTTATATATCAGTCCTGACCTCCAACCAAGGGTACCTGTTGTTAATGACCATGTGAGCATGATGAGTACTAAAACTGCTCAATAATACACAAGAAATACATAAATAAAAATCAGACTTAGTTTTGGGTGTTTATGCATAGATCTCTGAATAGTGCAATATACATAGCTAACTAATAAATTACAGTATTTGGAAATGAAAAAAATAATAAGGGTCAACCAAGCAGCTGAAATAATCAACTTTTTTTCCATTTTGCTTCTGAATTATGATGTTTGACATATCTGCATTTGAACTCTTTAAATGTTTCTTCATGAATTGATATTTTTGGAGACTCTCTATCATTGACTTAAAACCAGAAACACAGAATTGGTCATCCATTGAAGCAATTGACAGATTTGTACTTAACGTGATATAACTTGACATGAGCATCTAGACTGGCCATGACACATAAAGTTAACCATTTGACCTATGCAACCACAACATCTCATCTTTGATTTCACGTTTGTCTCCGTAAGTAGGTGCTTGGTCCTTGCATGTTTGCCACCTCATATGTCCAGTAGCCAGCTGGCTGATAATTCTGAAAGGGGCTGTGGATTTTATGGCATGGCATCGCATCAAAGACTCAGGCCGTAAAATTGTTTTACAAGCTCTCGAAGGTGAGACGCCTGCAAAGGGGAAGTGCTGTCAAGAGCGGCTTCTCTTTTCAAACCATCTCACCTTCTCAGTGTAAAGATATCATATAGCTAGCATGCTACTTGATCCTGTAACCAAAGAAAATTGGATACCAGGTGTCCTCCACAGCTTTTAGACCTTAGCTACACCCATACAGTCAAATGAGATAGATTACAAAAACTAAATCAGACATTCTGCCTTTCATTTCATCATTTTTTTAACAGCAAAGAATGATATTCACACGCGTCTGATTGGTGATGAGATAAATGAGTTGACCAAGATGTTACAAATAGCTTTTTTTTTCACTATGAACTTTAATGTTAGACACCATGCCTAAATACAACCAAAACAACAAACTCAAGAGACTAAAAATGACCGCACAAAACAGCTCATTTTATTTTTGTCAACTTCTTTACTCCTTTCCATCTGCAGGCCTGGCAGTTGTGCTGGCAGTCCATCAATGGAGAGGTACAAGGTGTCCAATGAGTTCCCCGACGACACTCTTAACTTTATCAAGATGCATCCGCTGATGGATGAGGCGGTGCCTTCAATTGCCAACCGGCCCTGGTTCCTCAAAACAATGGTTCGGTAAGTAATACACACTCCAAAGCTTGTTGTCAACCACTTTGGAGCAGTGCAATCATTAAGGTGAAGTGCCACTCTGAGATCAGAGTCATTAAAATGCAGCGGCGCTAAAACCACGCGGCCAGCTGGTGACCTGTTTTAACTGTTATGTGCCGAAATTTTCTCTTATCTTCCAACAAGATCTCCAAGTGAAATAAAAAGTCAGTCAATGGTCTGTGTATCCATTGCGTTGAGTGAAATGCGGTTCAAACACAATTATTTTGAGTCAAAATAACTACGGAATGGATGGGTAGCAAGAGCTAGCTAGCTCGCTAGCCCACTAGCGAGCTAGTTTTGGGGTGTGGGGGGAGATAAATCACACTTTTTTTCAACCACCTATCACTGGTACACAAAGAAAAAAGCAAAACATACTTGTGGAATTATACTTGGAGTGTTCACTGGCCCAAAGTCAGAAGATTTTGAGCAAGTGCTACTGGACACTTAATGTGCAATATTTGCTTTGATCTCTTTGGTGTTTTGATGGACAACCAGTGGTTGTCAAGACAATGCCAGTCTTTCATAAAACAAACAAAAAGGTTTACTTCTATTCATATTGTGACCATGATTGAGATCTGAAGAAAATGTTTGGCTTTCAACTGCTATAATTTTGTGGACAGGACTCCAGCCTTAACCTGCTATACTCTTTGGAACTGTTCACCAGGATTATAAAGGGAGACATTTGCAAACCATGTGAACAAAGTTTGAAGGTGTTTCTAGCCAACTAAATTCAAAGACAATTTACTATTATTTTGGTGTATTTGAATCTCTCCAAAGCCAAGGCATTCTTCATGATTTTTACCCTCTATATTTTCTATACAGCAGTACTTATGCATAGCACACATCTTTTTTGTTTTTCAATTCTGATTGAATTGCTGAAGTGCTTGGCAGACCTTTGACAAGTCTCAGCAGTGGTAGTGGCAGAGAGTAGATGAGCTACATAAAGAATTCTTCCTGGCTTTTTACAAGTTATCATCATCCTCGTTGCACATCTTACAGCGGTCTGACCTACATACTGCCACGGCTCAGTTTAGAAGACGAGCACTTATCATCAAGGTTAGAACTGCCAGTCTCTTTTCATCAATGCACCGTGATGAAAACACACATAATTGTCTGGTTTTATATAATAGCTGTGTTTTTCATTAAAAATGATGCTACACACAAAGTGTAGCTTCGCATGCTAGTTAAAAGCCTTATGTAAGATGAAAAAAATAATAAGCGCCATTGAGGCATCTAGAGGGAGCGGAACGGGGTCTTTTATGATCTGCCTGTCTCCGTTTGTAGAATACTAGTTTTATGACCAAGAAGTCAACCGAAAACATGTGCGACATCATCCACTTTTTTGGGTCCTGCAACCTCTGATTGCTGAGGGCAATGAATCAACGAGTTTGAAGATACTACAAGAAGTCTTGTAAAGATAACATCCTTAATCCATCCTTGAGACTGCCTTGTTTCTCTCAAATCAAATCCAAACAATGCTGACTTTGGCTCCCCCGCAGATTCTTTACCACATCTAAACCGCATTTGCTGATATTGTTGATTTGATTACGAGCTCCAAGGAGTTTAAGGGGATATTTTGAGCAAAGGCGCGGACGACAAGGTTAAAAGGGAGGTGACCTTTTAAAGAGTCAATTGTAAAATGAGGTTATTATAGCTAATGCCTGAAATAAATTTCCCCCTTGTTTTATATTTTCTTAATAGTGCAGAGCCCACTATTAAGTCTACATTCCGTTCTACCAAATTGGGAATGTTGCTGCTATTTATTTATTTATTTATTTATTTATTTATTTATTTATTTATTTGTGCCAGGAGAAAGGCAAAATGCAATTGAGCCTACATCGACACAAATACACACCATTAGATATTTAACTCATTCACTGCCATTTCCAAATTTATTCGGGAATTGAAAATATGACAGAGCGCAATTCCCAAATTAGTTCGGGTTTTGTTTTTTCTTTCCTGGGATAAAGCGCTGGCCACAGACATTTTTACCTTCCACAAGGGGGCAACATTTTCCTTTTTTTCCATGTTAGCGCCTTGTTCCAGCTTCAGCTGTTGTTAAAGTGCTATATAAACCAATATCTATGTATTGCATTGAATTGTGGACAGCCAACCTCATTTTAAGCACAAATAACTCCAGACCCATACAATTTAGGAATTAACTCATTCTTCCTGATGAAAGAAGAGAGTCTAAGGTTTCTAGCGCCGCATTGAATATTTATGTAGTCCTGAAATGCAATATTCTGTGGGTCCTGGAGTTCAAGTTACAATGACAACAACCCTGGCACTGAAGTAGACACATATTTGCACATTGTCTGGCAGTGAATTAGTTAATATATTACTATAATTATGATTACTTTATGGCCATCAGCCATCAGGAAAAGAAGGATAGGGGTTGCTTATCACTCATCATTTTCAAAGCAAAGTCAATCACCAGGATTATTCAGGCCCTGCTAAAGCCAATCCTGCTTTTGATTTTAGAGCTGCCTGATGAAAGGCGCTCTGATTGATGTTGTGACCTTTGTGCAATGTTGCATGCTTTCATTTTGCTCGCGATAAATTAACCACACACAGCTAAGGGAAAGAGATCCAGAGGAAAGAGGTGAAAACCTGCAACTTTTATACTTGTTGTTCTTTATCACCATCTGTGACTTGTACAGAATTAGCGTTGTTTTACTGGTGCAGAAAATGACTCAGTCCTTGATTTAGGCAATGGTAAAACTGTGATCCTGTATCGGGTTTTAAGGCAGAACACACTGTATTTTGTACTGCTACTTTATTTTACTCTATGGCACCAAAATAGCGAGATTATCATGGATCGAAGCTGTGCGATGAGGCTTCTTTGATTCTAGCTAGGGCGTTATGTCACTGTGACATTTTCTCCTCGCTCTATATCGACCTATCTCTATAACACATGGCACACATATCTCGTTGAAACCAGAGTTCTGATTATCCAGTCACACATTGTCGCATGAGCTAAGCGGAGCCTTCAAATGTGACTTTGTTTTGGCTTTTCTATTGTACAGTCATGGAATCATATTTTGTTGATTCAAATTTTGGGCTGATCGTGGTTGACTTAGTTTTACTCATGAGCCTATGTGACTTAACCTTCTTCCTTGCTTACATTATTGTGACCATCAGGGCAAAAAGTGATTTCAAGTGATTTGTTTCGATTTTTTTTCCCACGATGCAAATAAAAAATGAATTTAGATAAAAGTCATCAACCGAGCAGAGAAAGTCAAACAGGTGTCGGTATTTTGTGTTTCAGCTATCGCCTGACGCGCATTGTGGTGGACAGTGAAGCGGGTCCCTACAAGAACAACACTGTGGTTTTTTTGGGATCTGAGAAAGGTATCATCCTCAAGTTCCTCGCAAAGATGAACAACGGCTTCCTAAACGACAGCTTGTTCCTGGAGGAACTCAACGTCTACAATCCTGACAAGTATGTTTCCCTCCAGCTATTAAGACAATAAACTTTTAATATATGTACATATACGGGCCATAATATATTTTTATTTCATACACAATATCTTACACCCACCAACCTAACTTCTGCAGTCAGTCAAGCCAATGGCTGCTCTATCATTTGAGAAAGAGTTTTATCAGGTTACACTCGACCAAACCACAGAACCCAAATTAAAGACATCAAGCCTGAGGCCCTGGATAACGTAGTTCTGCGGTTGCTGACCACATTGGAGCTGGGCTCCTCCAAAATTTATGGCTGATTAAAGGAAACACACATGCATACACTCACGTTGAGGTCTGCGTTTGTCTTCAGAGGGGGCCCGGTGAGCTTGTCGAAAACAAGATGAGGCTGCCAGTTCAGGCACAGATGAGAGTGCGTTGAGTGAAGAGTCATTTTGCATTTTGCCGCATGAAAATTAACTGCGGCCACATTTCTGACCATGCCAAGGCAAATTTTAGTGGTGGGGTTAATAGACGCGGGTGAATGAGCAGCGGTACCAACAGAGTGGGGGAAAAAAATAACAGAGTTGAAAATCAACGGAGGTCATTGAAAGAATAGTCTTTGTTATACACTGCAATGATATTTGAACCAAACCCACCCATTTAATTCATTCTTAACAGTCAACGTATGTTTAGCTGTCAAGTGAAGACACCCTGAATAAAGCAAATACCGGAAAAGGCACTACTTCAACTAAATGGTCAAGGTCGAACAGGGATCTCAATAGGAGGCATCCTAAACAAATTGATCTGTGTCCTTTGACTGAAATGTATGACGTGCTAGCAAAGATATAGGGGAGTCTTACAATGTAGCTGCAAAATCGTTCTGCTGGATATGCTGGCTCACTGGCCAACTAGGTCTCAATGCCGAAAACTATTACAGTATTTTCCGGTGTATTTTCCTTCTTGAAGAAGTGACATAAACAGCGTTAGAAACCGTACACTCCTCTTTCATCAGAAAACAAAAGCTAATCCAGAACACAAACATAACTCCAGGCTCTACGGTAGCCCCTTATAATATGGTGTGCCTAATATATCTAAAACATTTTTAAACATGCCATTCATTGAAGGTTTATAGTCCGATGTGACTTATATATGGAAAAAGCTTGAAAATACACCCTTCCTTCGTGGCGCGCCTTATTTTCCGGTGCGCCTTATACACCGAAAAATATGGTACCCTTTGTCAACATTTGTCCAGCTCATCTGTGTAAGCTCTCAGTCGTACAGGAGTGGTCCATCAATGAAAAGGTTTCTTCAGCCGTCATCTGTACTTCTTTGAAGGTGTCGGAAGTTTTGCTTCTTATCCTAAACGAGGGCCTAAACTACCAGGAAGACTTAAGTTTGCTGACAAAGTTTCTTGGATAAGAAGCGAAACGTCCGACACCTTCAAAGAAGTACAGATGACGGCTGAAGAAACCTTTTCATCGATTTGTCCAGCTCTGCAACATTTTACTTGGGATTGTTCCTTCTCAGTCCAACTGCGACCACGTAAAAGGAAAAGATTAAAAATGGTATCCAATTTCCTGACATTGGTCCGAGATATTATTTTTGTCATCTATCCATGTCAGCTACATATGGTGAAAGGCAGATCAAATGCTCACGCTCATTCTCTTTCTCTCTTGAGAGACACTTTTAGTGATCTCAAGCGGAGTGTGCTTGTGGACAAAAGGCCGCATTGCATGGAAAAATATATGCTTTTCAAAATAGCTACGTTCGTGCAGACATGGTATTAGACAGCTGAGACGGCGGGGTGGTGGTGATGGTGGTGGTGAGGGGTGGTATGGACTTGACAAGGGGGAGCTTTCAAGGTCGCCGCTGTTTGTTTCCCAACATACTGTGGCCATGTGACGTGCCTTATGGAGGGGATGAAGGGCAAAGCCCTGCCTCCTTCCTTCTCTCCTTTCCGCGTCTCTTTCCTGTATCGCCCTCTTTCTCTCGGCACACCGCTCCCCAGCTAGCTGAGCAGCGGTCGGCCGTCGGCCATCTGGCATCACTCGAGTACAGTAAGTGACTTTGCCCGCATTCTACCCTCTGGCTGGCGTGAGCTGGATCAGCACGCGTCCGATTGCCAAGCATTACCCAGTATGGATGGACTCTAAGCTCTAATTGAGAATGTTAATGCGGCACCGAAGCACAGCAAAGAGGGGAGGATTAATCCCGGGATGCCGAGAGCAATGGATGGGGAGTAGGGAAGGAAAGAAAGATACCGGGCACACCCAAAGGGATTACAGTGCGGTCCTATGGGGGCCGGGCAGACAAAGACTGACTGGGGACAGAGGAACTGGATGGTGGGCAAAGTGGATTGTGTTAGAGGGTTTTACACTTAAGTGCAGTGTTACTGCTGACTGCTCACCGTGCGTGGCCATCTGTTCTATCTATATCTCCCTGTTCTTTCTCCCACTCTGCCCCTCCTGAACTCGTGATCTTCACTCCGGCATTATCTCATCAACCTCTGCCTCGTCTTAATCCCATCCACATTTTTAAAAACGAAATCTACTTTTGCCACTAAACAACAAATGTCAATATTCTAAAGATCCTGTAAAGTCAGATTTCTTTTTCTTTTCTAAGACATGAAAAGATGAAGAACCGGTCCTACATTGCAGAGTGTGGATGGCCCAAGTGTGAGACACCCTTCGACAGAAAGCGAGAGGCAGAAAGAAAGAGAAAGAGAAAGAGCGAGAGAGAGATTTATCGAGAGAGAGAGAGAGAGAGAGAGAGAGAGAGAGAGAGTGAGAGGAAGAGAGGGAAAGAGAGAGAGGAGAGAGAGAGAGAGAGAGAGGGAAAGAGAGAGGGAGAGAGAAAAAGAGAGAGGGGGAAAGAGGGAGAGGGAGAGATAGAAAGTGAGAGAGGGGAGAGAGACAGAGGAAGAGAGAGAAAGTGAGAGAGACAGAGAGGGAGAGAGAGACTGAGAGAGACAAACAGACAGACAGAGCGAGAGAGAGAAATGAGAGAGAGAAGCAGACAGACAGACAGAGCGAGAGAGAGACAGAGAAAGAGAGAGAAAACGAGAGAGAGAGAGAGAGAGAGAGAGAGAGAGAGAGAGAGAGAGAGAGAGAGAGAGAGAGAGAGATAGAGAGAGACATAACACACAGCAATAATTTTTTTAAACAAGATTCTTATGAGCCAGATCCATCCTGACTATGACAAATCCAATCAGTTTCATCATCCTTCCATCTGCTCTTTTGTCATCCTATAGGTGCAGCATAGATGGCGTGGAGGACAAGCGCATTGTCAGCATACAGATCGATGCTAAGGGTCACTCCCTGTGGGTGGCGTTCACTTCCTGCGTGGTCAAAGTGCCCCTGTCTCGCTGCGAAAGGCACGGAAGATGCAAGAAGTGTGTTTAATAGCCATGATGGCCGAAAACGTCACCTCCATTGAACCTCCCCTCTCTGCTACTGTTTCTTGTACTGCACAGATGAATGTCTTTTGTATGTCAAACAGGTCCTGTATCGCCTCCAGAGACCCTTACTGCGGTTGGGTGTCAGAAGGAGCATGCCGCCAAGTGATTGATACCAAGTAAGTCACACAATTTAATCACCTATGAGAGTGACGAAGGATTCCTGTTGAGCTTTAGTGCATCCTGTTGCAATTCACTGTCCTATCTGTGTTTCTCTGAGTAGTCCACCTTCCTCTCTTGTTCCAAAAAGGTGGATTTACATTAACTCATTCACTGTGTGTTCATTCCAGTGTCAGGATTTTTGTCATTTTCACTTGAATTCCAGGACACACAGAATATTGCGTTACAGGACTACATAAACATTCAATACGGCGCTAGAAACCTTAGACTCTCTTCTTTCATCAGGAAAAGGAGTTAACCCCTAAATTATATGGGATTGGAGTTATTTGAGCATGAAATGAGGGTGGCTGTCCAAAATACAATGCAATACATATATATTGGTTTATATCGCACTTTAACAAGGGTTAACCCGGAACAAAATGCTAACATGGAAAAAGGGAAATGCTGTTCCCTTGTGGAAAAAAAACATTGCCAGAGGCCATGGCCAGGACTTTATCAGCACCCAAGCATGAAAAAAACAAAACCCAAACACATTTGGGAATGGCGCTCCACGTCATATTTCCAATTCCCGAATACATTTGTGAATGATAGTGAAAGAGTTAAATTGAAATTTTTGATTTAGAATTTTAAAAAAGAAATTCAAACGTTTTAATGTCAACGTCACACGATTAGCGAAGTGCAACTTGTTTGCTTCTCTTTGGATCATCTTGCTTACCCGGAGGCCATGGTCAGGGCTTTATCGGCACCCAAGCATGAAAAACAAAACATGAACGAATTCGGGTATGGCGCTGTACGTCATATTTCCAATTCCCAAATAAATTTGGTAATCGCAGTGAATTAATTAGTCGTTAATTAATTAATAGATTAATTGTTCATAGGTGTGAATGTGAGTGTGAAAATGTTTTTTTTTTTCCAAAAATACGCCCTACCCTCACCGAAAGTCAGCTAGTGTAGTTTTCACCATGGGGGCCCAAGTTCTATCTGCAAAAGCCCCTTTTGATCAATTTTGGAGGTCTCCTTCACCCAAAACACCTGATTGAAATAATCAGCTTATCAGTATACTTTGCATAAATTTGAATCGGGCGTGTTGGAGGGGGGAAACACCTAAAACCGTCTAGATCGGACTCTGGAAGACCAGACTAGGGCACCCCTGGTCTACAGGTTACCCATAACCCGAATTAGGGCCGATGAATCAACATTACATTTTGAGGTCAATTGAATTTGACGAAGTTTTCGGCCCAGTTTGTACAATAAGCTTTCGCAGATTGAAATCCTCAATCCATTCCAGCCCTCATGAGTAAATTCTAAATTCTTGAAACAAATCCGACCTTATTAAAATTGATGGTTGGATCGAAATGTTTTCTCTTCATAAATTATTCATTAAACTTGCAAAGAGAGTTGAAAATTGTAGAAAATTGATCTATCTGAGGTTAACTCCATCTCGCGTCCGGTGCCAGCTGGGATTTTGCTCCAGCTCCTCACAAGTGGTGCGTGTAATAGATGTATGGAAATCATTTAAAATTAATACGGGGGTAGAAAGTTATATTTGGAAGGAATACTTGTGCTGTCAACTTGCTTTAGTTGGAATTTTCGGTTTAACAAGTATTTTGGTCCAGTGAATTTGAATATAATCCTTGCTTTATGGAAAGGCCATACGAGTGTTTTACAACTTTTCCAATCCAACGTTCCGCCTTCTTTGTAATGCCCGGTAGCCTTCATCTCTGGATTTGACGTGTCTGTGAGCTTTCTAATTTTATGGTGTATGAGGGCAATTTCCCTCCACTGCAAAGGCGGTTGTAGGGTCGAATGGAAGGAAAGAATTGGAAGCCGCCTGGCCAAAGTTTGGCTGCTTAGCCCGAGCAACACTTGATGGTCACACTCGCTGTAATTTTGCGGTGGTCGCTGGGACACAGCATGATTCTACTCTCCGAAGCTTTGTAGTGGGAAAAAAAAAACTTTTTACACATGAAGTCATAACATAAGGATCGGCGCTCCGTTGGCCATTTGACATTGAATGAATGTGATGCCTGCGTTGGAAAATGATTTGTCTTGTGTGCCAAGGCTACCAAAGGCGTTCATGAACGCACACAAAAAATAACACCCATGTTATTATTTTGCCGAGCCGATGGAGACTTCTGTTTGAATGAGCCGACACCGGGCCGGTAAATGGCGTGCACGGAACGGCCTATCTCCCCTGCAACATATCTATTGTTACCATTGAGCTGCGAAAAGATGGCGTTGCTGTTATTTGCCATGCTGTAAGAAAAAAAAAGGAAACAAGGCAGGTGATGAAATGTCAAAGTAAACCTGCTGCAATGCTTCCTACCCCTATTAAAGAAAGCCATAGCTCTGCCTCGAGCAATTTTTGGTGTCTTCAAAACATTATGGGGACAATTGTGTGTGAAAAAAAAGATGAGAATCACAGTTGCAATGTGCTGGCTTTTCTTTTTCACTCCCTGCTGAAAAATCTCCGTCGGGTGCAAGGCTTCAGCCTCTGGTGTGAAGGCGTTTGTTTGATTGCATACAACAGAGCTCACCAACAACAGCAACGAGCAATCATTGCTGGGTCTCATCATATTCTATCTTTGATTCTTGAAAGCTTTCTCTCAACATGATGCCCCTGGCCGGTTGTTGCTAGTTAAAGAGGACAACCCTTGATAGGTTTTTGACTCTCTTGTTTCACACTGCAAAAAAAAATCTGAACATTGGTAATGGTGGTATTAATGCTGATGAGGAAATTACTGTTGTGGTTGTGAGTCGATGAAATAACCTTTATTGGTCCCACAATGGAGAAATTCACAATTGACAGCAGCAAAGTTATGAGAGGAAGAAGAAATGAAAAAGAAGTCGAAGAACAATACAATACAATGTGATACATTGGATTGGATTTACCTTCATTAGTCTCACAGTTGAGAATTTTACATTTCACAGCAGCAAAGTTATGAAAGGAAGAGGAAAGGAAAGAAAGAAGTAGAAAAACAAAATACAGGAGCTGCTGTAAAGGCAGCCACTCTTGCGGCGCCATCTTGAAGTCAAAAGAAACAAAAACTAAATCAAAAATAATATGACAAACCAAAGACAATGTGACAACACAAAGACAGAGAGAATCGTTCATTCTTAAGAATTTTATGTACCCTCTTTGTTACATGAAGCAGTTCTAGATGAAAGAGGTGAGAGTCAAAGCGTCTTTTTCACCAGTGGATCAAGGACGTAACGGTGGAATGTATACATATTGATTTATATAGCACTTTAACAGCAGCTGAAACTGTGCGCTTAACATGGATAGCTATCATATAAAGGAAATAAAGCAGTTACAAAGATAGTAGAAAGCACCACAAAGTAAAACCAAGATCAAGTTGGAATCATGCTGAATCGAATGCCAAAGAGTATACGTGAGTTTTGAAACAGGTTTTAAAGATGGGCAGCAAGTGGGCTTGCTGAATGTTCAGTGGCAGGTCATTCCAGAGAGTCGGACCAGCAACGGAAAAGGGTCGATCCCCTCCGAGACTTCGATTAGTTTTTGATCTTATAATATCTGGTCCGCAGACCTGAGACGCCGGGAAGGTGTGTAAGGGTGGATAAGGTCTGAGAGGTAGGGAGGAGCGAGGCTATTTACATATTTGAAAACAAATAAGATCTTGAAGATAACTCCAAAATGTATAGGGAACCAGCGAAGGGATGCCAGAGTAGGAGTTATATGCTCCCTCTTATGGGTACCAGTCAAGGGGCGAGCAGCAGCATTCTGGACCAGCTGGAGACACTTCATGGATGATTGGCTGACTCCAAAGTAAAGTGCAATACAGTAACCTGGTCGAGATGGGACAAAGGCATGAATTACTGCTTCAAGCTGCTCATTGAGAAAGGAGAGGTTTTAGTTTAGCCAGCTGCCTCAAATGATATAAGGTGGATTTAACGACAGCACCTATTTGTTGGTCAAGTTTAAAGGACAACCGACACAATTTTTTTGTTTCCTAACTGACATCAGAAAAACGGTTTATAGCATCTAAAATACCCAAAACACGCAGACTGATATTTTTAGTCAAATGCAAAACACCAATATAAATGACTTAAAAAGTGTCCCAAAACTGCCACAAAATGAGCTTGGAACTGGGCAGATTCAGAAAGTCCCGCCCCCTTGTTCGTGACGTCACCATTGGTCACACACTGCATTGCTCCAGAATCAAAACAATGGCTTCAGAGAGTTCAGATTTGGAGAAGATGCTTTCTTGTTACTCATCCAGTTATGAATATGATTCAAATAGTTCTGAAGAGGAAAGCGTAAATGTTTGCAATTGATTAAAGAATTCTTTCCGTGTCAATTCGAGCTGTCTGGACTGCAATGTAGCGCCCAGAAAATGCACAAGATGGCGCACAAGCTTCGTTGGAAATGGGCTGATTTGTCCACTGGGAATTTGTGTAAACTTACACCTTTTTTATGCTTGTTACCGCAATTGGCTGTGACACACAACGATTCACCATCGCATTATTTATATAGTTTTCCTTCTAATTTTGCGATCAACACGGTGTTTTCAGATGAAAAAAAGTACCCAAACTGCATTGTGTCTCGCTTTCTCGGTCACGGGCGTTCCTGATATGACGTCACGTCAGGCATCGTCACCAACTCGAAAACAAGACTTCCTGAATATTCAGCGCGAGTCTTAAAATGCAAAATATAGCTATATGCAGTGAAATCTTTGTGAAATACGCTCAGTAGAAGTCATTTGATGTGATTTTACAAATTATGGACACAACTTGTCCGAAGGCGTCGGTTGTTCTTTAAGCCCCGAATCACAATTTCCACCAGTTGACCATTGAAAATCTGTTTGTTGTCGACAGTGAAATTATTCGTACTGTATACTTGCTTCCTTTTGACATTTTTTCAGATGAGATTTGGTTTGGTTGGCGGTGGCGGGGGGGCCAGCAAGCGGCTCTTCATGCAGTAATTGTAAGCAGGGGCGGGTGTGGAAGATGAGAGGCGGGAGGAAGATTGTGAGACGCTGTCACGCGTGACTGTGATATTGCTTGACAGTTGGTCCGCTCTGTTTCACAGATCTCCTGCCTGCTCGGTGGTCTTTCAGGCAGAAAACGGGTCTGTGTGCAGATTGTAGCAGAAAATAGCATCTCCAAAAAACCTGGCTGGCCTTACCAACCTTTTAACTTTTTCTGTGTCATGTGAGGGCTTGGCTACACCTCAGCGCACTGCCCTTGGCCCATGTCATTGGGACTCATATATGGACTTGTTGTGGATGGAGAAGAGAAAGTAAAGTACTGGTAGTTGAAAGCTGTAGTTGGGTAAAAGTTAGCGGATCTTAACACAGCATAACTTTGGAAGAAGTTAACGTCACCTTGTAGAATATTACTTCGGTAAAAAACTAAAAGTATCGGATCTCAATTGAAGTTTGGGATTTGAGTTGGTTTTTTAATTAGCGTGTTTGCACACTTTAAAGGACAACCGACGTCCCCGTACAAGTTGTGTCCATAATTTGTAAAATTGCTTCAAATGACTTCTACTGAGCGTATTTTACAAAGATTCCACCGCATATAGCTATATTTTACGTTTTAAGACTCGCGCTGAATATTCTGGAAGTCTTGTTTTTGAGTTGGTGACGAGTCCTCACCCTACGTCACTGAAGGAACGCCCCTAACCGAGAAAGGACATACCTTGCATCACCTCAATGCATTTTGCGGTACTTTGTTTGGTCTGAAAAGTTCGTGTTGATGCGTGTTGATGGCGAAATTAGAAGGAAAACATAAATAACGCGATGGTGAATCGTTGTGTGTTGCGTCAAAACTTCTACAGAGTATTTGTCGATTTTAATTGGCTCTCGAATTATCTGCAATGAAAGGGGCGGCTGTACAAAAGGCAAATGCTGCCCCCTCGTGACCACAGCTTCATTCGCACCCGCCCCTACAAGAAAAGAAAAACAAAACCCGAACAAATTCGGGTATGGCGCTCCATGTCATGCTTTTCAATTCCCGAATATATTTGGGAATGGCAGTGAATGGTTAAATTGTGGCGCATGAGCATTAAAATGTTCTTCACCTGATTTTGTCAGCTTGTTGATGCGCTTTGGTGTCGTCTCTCTCTAAATAAAATAAAAAAATTAGTTGACACCCCCATACTTAGTTTATATTTTTATTTTAGCCTGCATACTCCCTTCATCATAACCCCCATGTCTTGACACCTTCAGGGTGCCTGCTAGGTATCCTTTGATGACGTTCCAGTTCAAGGCCTCCTGCAGGCTTCGCCGAAGGAGTCTTAGAAATCTGCCAAAGTTAGAATGATGCTTTTGTTGTTGTTTTCCCGAAACGACGTGACTCCTATCGCACCGGCCTCTTGGCCCTCTTCCCACTGCTGACCATGATGTCTCTGTTCCTTGCAGATCCGCCTTTGAGCAGGACGTGGAGCATGGTAACACAGATGGCCTGGGAGACTGCCAAAGTAAGCGGGACCTTTTTTTGCCCTTTCTCGTATCTATCCTTTTCTTCACTACCTTAGCCATCCCATGACACACATACACACACATTGTATGCTAACTCAGCCTCTATCCTCTGTTTCCATCTTCTCCGCTGTCACCTTTTCGCCTCCCCCCTCCCCACCTGTTCCACCCTCACAATCCTCTCTTTCAGCATCTTCCATCCATCTGCCCCCTTCTCTCTATCGTCCCGCACTTCACACCACTCCCCCGACTGCGTCTTTACTCCCCTCGGTCAGTCGAGTTCTATGCCCCTGTGGCGCCAATACTGTCTTCCTTCTTGCACGCTGTCACACAAACATTCAGTGCCACGGGAGGAGAAAGCATTCTGTTTCTGAATGCGCAGAAAAACAGGCCACAAGATTCGCTACCCAATTCGCCGGCCTGAGATACTGTAAAAATAAAAATAAAAATAAAAAACAATAACAATAATAATAATAATAATAATAATACATTTCACCTTTAAAGGGCAACTGACGTCACTTTTTTGTTTTTTAACTGACATCAGAAAAACGTTTTATAGCATCTAAAATACCCAAAACACGCAGTATGATATTTTTATTCAAATGCAAAACACCAATAAAAATGACAGTTCGTGACGTCAAGCCAAGACGTCTTGCATTGCTGGAGAATAAAAACAATGGCTTCAGATTCGGATAATATGCTTTCTTGTTACACATCCAGTTATGAATATGATTCAACTAGTTCTGAAGAGGAAAGCATACATGTTTGCAATCGATTAAAGAATTTATTCCGCGTCATTTTGAGGCAAATGGGCGGGGGGGAATGTCTCACCCAAAAAGAGGCAACAAAATGGCCACCGAGCTGTGAGGAATGAATCAGCCCGTTTCCACAGGCTGATAAATGATTTCCATGGAGCTTGGACTCCCTCTGCTGGCGGCTTTTGGATGTAACACACGGTTTTCCAAAAAAAAAACAGTACAGCAAAATACATTGACGTGATGAAAAGACGCTACAATGCGTCTTTTTTACGTCAGGAGACGGTCCTTTTCTGACGTCACGTGAGGACTCGTCACCAACTCAAAAACAAGACTTTCTGAATGTTCAGCGCGAGTCTTGAAACGTAAGATATAGCTATATGCGGTGGAATCTTATTAAAATACGGCCAGTAGAAGTCATTTGAAGCCATTTTACAAATTATGGACACAACTTGTCCGGAGACGTCGGTTGTCCTTTAAGTGCCTTTAAAAACTCTGCAGGTCACTTTACAGTCACAGGGTTCAGTTAGATAGCGAGCTAGCTAGCTAGTTATATAGCTAATAGATAGTCAGTTGGATAGCTAATGGATAGCAAATAGATAGCAAATAAATAAACATAGAGGCAAATAAATGAATTAATGCATGTTTGACAACGTGGATAAAAGACAAAAGGTGCTCTTTTTTCCTCAAATAAAGCTTGTCTTTTACTTGTAAAGAACTGCTGGATGTCAAAAGAAGAAAGATGGCCTCCAATTCGTCTTTTTCCTGCTTGAATTTATCAGCTGTGGCGTTACTCCATAAAGTTATAATCCATTATCATTGCAATGTGCTCTGGTTAGATTTCAGTCAGAATTCATCCACAAAGTTAAGCACTACATTAGCTTTGTATGGAGGTATTTTTCCAATAACATGAACTCCACTGTACTTGAGCAAGCTTGTTAGCTACAACACACACACACTTCTAAAATAATGTCTCACCACAAAACACTCCATAAACATGGTGGGCATGATGGCACAAAAAAAGTGTATGTTTTGCTGTAATTTTGAAGCGGTTAAACTTAGGGCTTGACCGGTCAAGGCAAAGACCCATATTTGTTAACCTAAGTGTGTATTCAACCATTTCCCGCAGCTAATCCAGGATGAAAATTATAATACAGTGGTGTCTTGCCATTCCATTTTGTTTCACCTAAACTAACTTCAAAACTGTTGTTATAGAAAGAGGGTTCAAGGGACTTGAGTGCTATTCCCAGCTGAAGTTTTAAGTAAGCGTCAAATAGAATTACACGTTTTGTACTTCAAACAACTTCACAGCTTGACCTTCACTACGCTTGGTTAGCTTAATGCTACCATACATGTACTAACGGAGAGCCTCGGTGTTGCGACATTATTGCACTTCAAAGCAACCAATATTTGAATACAAGCAGAGTAGCACCACGTGTAGACAAACATGATAACAATATTCGCAAATAGCCTGATCCATGTCATACCATGAACAATAATACAATTCCAATTCAGGTCAAGTTAAAATCCAGATTTCAATTACATCATGAGTGTACATTTAAAAATGTATGCCTCGGAATGACTCACTTTTTCTTTCATCTTTGCTTGTACTTTCAGATACCTTCGTGGCACTAAATGGTAAGTATCCCGAAATATCGTAAAAAAAAAAAAAAAAAAAAAAAAAAAGGCAACTAAATGAACCGCGAGGCAACATTTTATCTTGTGCACTACTTTAAGTCCTGCCACACCTCTTCATCTCCTCAATGAATTGTTCCCTCTCAAGTAAATGAAAACTCCTCCCACCTGTAAAGACAGGTTATTAACGACTGCGAGTGGAACTGAATTTATGTCATTCCTTCTTTTTGATAGACGTTCCTTCCAGTTATAAAGGTAATGAAACACTCAATCATTGCCGATCCACTCCAACTCATCCCCCCTCCCCTGCCCACCCCACAAGCCGTTGCAGCCCTCATGCAACCTTCCCCTTGTGACCTGTTCAAGGAATTAGAAATAGGAACATCCTTAATTATGCTCTATTAGCCCCTGTTGTCCTCTATGTCAACAACCCCCTACCCCCAACCCCTTTTCCCTCTACAATTGTATCGATTAGCCCTGACCTTTGCTCTAATAATTGGATGGATGTCATTCGTAGTGGTATAAGATTATTTGTATTGTTTAACAAATTGGTTCCAGGTATCATATTTCAAAATTCAGTCACAAAAAACATTGTAACAATAAGTCAACCACACTTAATAGTCATATGCAAATGCAATAAAACGGCATTAAAAAATCTAATCAATCAGTCAAGAAGAAAACTTCACAAAAAGTCAATCACTGAGATGAATAAATATATTTATAAATAAATAATAAATAAATAGATAAGCAGATGAATAGAAACAAATAAATAAGTGTGAATAAATAAACACACAAATAAATAAATAAATAAATACATAAATAACTAAATAAATAAATTAGCAGACAAATACAAATAAATAAACAACAATAAATAAATAAATTATCTGACAAATACAAGTAAATAAACCAATAAAAAGGCATAAATAAATAAATAAGTCAACACATAAATACATAAATAAACACATAAATACATCAATTATAAAATGAATAATTTTTTGGGGGTGTGATGTATTACTTGTTTAAGAAGATGTAACCCTTTCAGACACAGAGGTTACGACAGTGGACATCTTATCATGATATTACAGGTTATCATTATTGGTGTGTGAAAAGTGTATTTATTATTTGATTATTCCGATTACATAAGATTGTGTGAATGGTCAAAAAATGCGAACGACAAAGTCCTTGCATGCAGACCTCGGGCCACACTGGAATCTTCCCTGTTGGTGGAGGTTCAGGGTCAAGAAAAATAAACCCACTGCCCATAAACACATGGGTCCGCACATAAACACACACTTGACGACACTCAACCACACAGCCGCTGTCTCTCAGTTGACTGTGCAGGGGAGCTTAATATGGCATTGAAGATAAATAAATGCCTCCTCTCCCCTCTCCCTGTCTTTACTCCAGACATGGTTGCCTCGCTTTTAATCTGTACGAGTGAAAAAGAGAGGATGCGCATCCTTTGGCGTGCTCCACACCCATCCCCAGATTCCCCCCACATCCCCTTCTCTCGCTGTATGTGTGTCATCTGCCTGAATTGCACTTCCCCTGGCGGTGAGGGAATGAATTATAAAATAGGCCTGTCACACTAATCTCTCAGCCTTGGGCCAATAGTTAAATAAATCATTTTAATGATTGCCACGCCACACGGAGGAAGCAGAAGAAGAGGAGGAGGCTCTGGAATGGTGTCGAGAGGGTTTGTGCTACTTTACCCGCAGCTTCACAATCATCCCACCCGACCCCCTCAGCGCCTTCTTTAAACGCAAGCGTAAACATAAAGTGAAGCACATCTGTTGGTGACCGCACACGCCACTGTCTTCTATGTGGTAAAAATCCATGTGCTGAGCCCACAGAGGCTTCATTCCATGAAGTGAAATATATGGTCGGTGCCAAATTCAGGAGGTTGAAGAGAGCACGTCCCATGCTAATGTGATTAGGTTACTTTGGAATTACACCGCAGAAAGCTCACATCGGTGATACATACAGTTATCGTGCTGATAAACTGAATTAATCTTCACTTACCTGCTTCTCGTTTATTTTGTAGACGTTAACAAAAATGAAACATCTTTCCCGTTTTGCATTTTAAGTGTTTTTCCTCTCTCACAAATAATCTAGAGTGATGAATTTTAGAATACAGTGAGACCTCAATTTACGAACTTAATTGGTTCCCAGACAGAGTGTGTAAGGCGAAAAGTGTGTATCTCAAAAAAAAAATTCCCATAGCAAACCATTAAAATGGGAATAATCCGTTCCCGGGTTTCCATAAAATATACTTTTCAACTAAATCAGCCTTAAAACTACACACAACATACCTTATTCTATGTATAATAAATGAGCTATTGTATTGTAATGAAAGAAATACACTGCATTCTATCATAAAGTCACTTTATTTACATTTGTGATGGTCATTTATGGCTTGATGGAATGGCGTTGGGGGTCAAAGGGAATTGCTGTTTGGAAAGAGAGGCGCATTACATGAGGACTGTAATTAAAGAAATAAACTGTGCTGTAAAATAAAGTTTTATTTACCTTTTTGATGGTCGTTGATGGCTTATGAAAGGAGAGTCACCTTCCATATGGACTGTTGGTAACTTAACCTCTGGTGCTGTTCGGTCGTGTGCTTCCGCCGAAGATCACTCCGCCAGCCGTGGTGGGTGTGTATTATGAAAATAGTGCTTATTATAAGGTTTAATTGTCAGAAATTTGACGTTTGTAAGACGAAAAGTTTCTAAGATAATGTGTTTGTAAGTTGAGGTCTCACTGTACAGAGCTCCACCAAGGCCAAATAAAATAAATACATTCAGATGCACATTCACCTGAAAAAATGTGATACACATTCGCCAAATCCTATAAACAAACAAACAAACAGATCAATCAATCCATACATACATACATACATACATACATACACACACACGCACACAGAGACAGACAGACAGATGCACATTCACCCTAAAAATGCGATGCAAATTCACCAAATCCTTCATTAGAAAATAAAAATAAGATTTTTTTTTAAATCACTGTTTTGATCAGACTCTTCCACAATTGATGGTAAAATGTTGTGAAATCAAATAGCTAACACAACAAGTTTAATATTGTGGTAAGGTCACACGTACCACAATTTTAGCGTTCCTCACTCCCAAAATGTAAAATAGAATAAAGCCAATCAATAAAAGCAATTTAATTAAATCAAGTATTATTATTTTTATTTTATTTAGATCAGCATCAAATTCGACACTCACTTTCATTATGTTGATGCACAATTTTTTTTATTTATGTATTTTTTTTATTTTTTTTATTCATACTGCCTACCTTGGCTAATAGCTGCCTGTGTAAATGATTACAATTCCTGTATAAAAGTTGTAGTACACCATACATTATTTGAAATGATAAAAAAACGCTAACACGTGCGGAAATGAAGACAGCTTACTGCGCATGTGCACGTTATGCTTTTATCAATCCGACCGTACGCAGCGATAAAAATATATATATATATATATATATATATATATGTACATACGATTGAGGATTACTTTTTGTTTTGCCGTGACAATAGTAGCGATCGGCGGCAGTATCGTCATTGGCTTGCAGCATTTGAAACAAACTGGATTTCAGCCAAAATGGTCTTTATAAGATAAGACAATTTTTTTCTTACTCCTGTATAAAAGTTGGAGTACGCCGTTCATTATTTGAAATGATAAAAAAAAAACAAGTTGACAGGTATATATTTGATTGTTTTTTTTTTCTGTATTGGAATTAGTAATTTTTGCATTATTCTGCTAACAAACACACAAACTAGACCGGCACAAAATGGAAGCGCGCATCATCATCAAGGACCCGCGTTCCAAATTTGGCTCAGCACAACAAAGAAGAATTAAACATGAATATTCAGATTCTATTCACTGCTGAATACAAGAAAACGCCGGCGTGGTTAAAATCAACAAAAGGATTTGAGCGAAGCAGTGAGACGGAAGGGAATTAAACCGAACAATTCTCACCCATCTCCCAAATGAACTCCAAAGTTCAATGTAAGCGATATAAACTTATATTTGGGGGCGCGATGGGAACATTGTGTGCATTGACAGCGTGAGAAGCTTGTCGACGTTGCGTTCAAAAAGTTGCCCGACGGGAGCCCCGCAAAGAAGGAAAAAGTCAGCATGTCGTCATCCTTTCCGAACGAAAGGTGTAAAGCCTCCGGTGATGCTGGAGAATTGTGATTTTACTCTGTCAAGCCCACTGGAGCTTTGAGGAAAGATGACAAGAGAAGGACATGACAATGTGGAGAGACACATTTACTAATGAGTTGCTCACGGGGTCTCCCTGAGAGGATGGAGGGTGGGGGGGGGATCACTTTGTTGCCTCTTGTAGCCAAGTAGCTGTCCTTGTGTGCTTTTAGGAATGGAATGATGTGTGTGGGTGTGTGTAATACAGTATTCACAAAAAGTACAGCATCGTCGGCTTTCGGGGGGAATTTTTAGGGTGAACCTAAAATGAATTCCAACCTTTACAATTGACCTTGACTTTTTCTCAAGCTTTGAATTTAGACACAATTCGAAAAGGAACTGAATGGAAAACTCATTTTATCCGCCGATATATTCTATTGATTTTTGAGTCAGACCATCTTCTTCATCATGCTTTTGAGGTTTTGACGTTAACAGACTGCTGTGACAAATAAATGACTCAATCCAGTCGGGAAGACCTGGAAATTGTACTTGAAGACAAAGTCACTCACACACTTGATTGTCTTTGCGTAGAGGTCAGACAAGAGAGGATCATGTGGTTTTAAACTGATTTTTATATTTCGCCCGCGTGTAAATGGATCACAGAAATGTAGGAAAACACAGATAGCAAGTCAGCTGGAAAACTGCAGTCACTCATCTGTTGGCAATTTTAAGTCACTTTTATAGTCAAAATCCAATAAAGTAGAAAAACATATACTATACATAGTATATTTAGACATTGACAGCTTTTGCCATCTTTCATAATTTTGCTGCTGTGAATTGGGAATTTCTTTCCATTGTGATACAAATAAATACAATGAAATACAATACAATACAATACATATTGATTTATAAAGCACTTTAACAACAGCTGAAGCTGTAACAAAGAGATTAATTAACATGGATAACTATAATATACAGATACGGGATTCAAATAAAGATTGTTTTATCCAATCTTATGCTTAATACAGTGCGCACAACACAAAGATAGTGACGTTAACAACCCTGTGCCCACAAAAAAATAGATGAAAAAAACGCCCATTTTTTTGGAATGGCCCTCTCTTAAGTAAAATATTGTAACATTTTATGCCTGTAAATGTTAGCTTTATTTTTGTGTGCATCAAGGGAGCAAAAAAGTTATTATATTCATTGTAATTATTTTTTTTAGTCAGCTGGTCCATTAATTAGTTATCAGAATCTGCATTAGGCTTAGATATTCAGATCTGACTGGCCTTAGTACACATTTTTATTTTATTATCAGCAATGAATGATTTTTTTTAATTTAAAACAGATTCTTATCTTACAGACAGTGTATTGTCGGTATTCAAATACCTGACATGTTTCGGCGTCTATTTCCGCCTTCCGTCTTCGTAAGATAAGAATCTGTTTTAAATTAGATATCAGGTAGACAGGATGAACTTAATACAACTAGCAATGAATGATTTTCATTCAGGTTATGTGAAGATACGGACCGCTTTTATGTTTTCTCGTAATAGTTGTGAACCCAATAAATATCAAAATGCTACCTTTTATTTTTATACATTCTTGGCAGTTTGGCAATTTAAAATAATCACGACTACAATATTTCTGGGAAATTGCAATTGTAAAAAATATATATATATATATATATATAATGAAATTATATATCTATATTTTTGACAAACACATTTATTAAAAACATAACAAAAGTAAATGCAATTAATCGAAGTATAAAGTATAACTTTTTTTGGTTTTACTCCCTGGTGCTTTCTACAATCTTTGTGACTGCTTTATTTCCTGTAGTATATGACAGTTGGCCATGTTAAGCGCTTTGTTACAGCTTCAGTTGTTGTTAAAACGCGATATAAATCAATATGCATTGTATTGTATTGTATTTTGGAAAATTGTGGACAAAATCAAGCAGCAATTAATGGCCAAGCGGGTGTGTCATAACTATTTCGGTGGTCTTGACCTCCATGGCAGAGGCTTTGTCGAACCCCGGAGTCCGATTCACCTGTTCATCCGAAAGCCGACTGTCCCTACTTTGTTATGAGTCCTGTTCGTGTCCCGAGGTCCTCCGTCGACAAAGCGAGCACCCTTGTTAACCTGTGTTATATCTGGCAGGCCGCCATCACCACCATCACCACCGCACCCTCGCACTCCCCACGCCGGCCCTACCCGAGGCCGCCGAGGGCCCCCTGGGGCGGGGCCGCATGGTGGAGCGCAAGGAGCGCCCAGTGAGTTCAGAAACAGGGGAGGAGCCCTACATGGCCGTACCCTCTCAGACTCAGCCCGAAGCCGATGGTAAGCCTTGGAACGCAACAGATGCTTTTGGTCCGCTGTCACCTGTGGCAGGGGGAGGGAGGGGAGGGAGCGGGGGGCTGGTGTAATTGAGATTTACGGCTGTGTGGCTGCTTCCAGCTGACGAGGTGAACAGACCGCTTTCTCTCTAGCAGACAAATTACTTCTGCTTAAAAAAAAAAAAACACAAACACATGAGACAAACACATTGAGCAGCGCTCATTAGAATGCACACACAAAGACAGTGACACACACGCCCCGCGGGATCAGATTTATCATCCCCAGACTCTTAGTGTCCCACAAGAGACGCAATTTTCAGGCCATTACGCCCGGGATCTATTTATTTCCCTGCCAAGATGGCAGTAGCGTCGTTTATGTCTTACAATGACATGACATTGAACGCCCTTTCCATCCGCCTGAACAGCGGCTGATAGTGCCTGACCCCAAGGACGACTCGCGAGATGGTTGGCAGTGACTAAGTGAGCGGATGAGGAAAAGGAAACTTGGCAGTGAGGCTGATTTGTGATTTTCTTTCGTAAGGTGATTATAATGCACAAAAACCAATTGAATAGTCAATATAAAAAAATATTTCCGTTAAGAAAAAGGGTTAAAATAAATATAACTCCCGTTCGCTTATAAAACTAACTACTTTCTATCATGACAGTGAACCTGTCTTTTGATGTAATCTTTTTAAATTAATTTCTTCCTAGGCTTATTTTGAGCGTTTTATTTTGGTATTACTGTTCAGCCGTGTAGAAGTCAATCTGTTTTTTCTTGGGGGGGGGACTTTCTAGATTATTTTACTTCATTAAATAATACATTTTCTTTAATCTTGCTCTTGTCAAATATGCAATGTAATTTAAAATAATAAAGCTAATACTAAAACTTGAAAAAGTTACTAAAAAGTAACTAAGTAAGTAAAAGTTACTAAAAAGTGAATTGAAATTTGAATTTTTGAAATATTAACTCATTCACTAAATACATTCATTCATAACTCATTTACTTCAAGCGTAGATAACTCCAGACCCATGTAACTTGGGAATTAAATCTTTTGCTCTGGCTTTTTTTTTTCTTGTTTGGGTGCCGATAAAGCCCTGGTCAGACCTCTGGCAATGTTTTTGCTTTCCACGAGAGGACAGCATTTGGCTTTTGTACAGCTGCCCACATTTCAAGCTCAGATATCTCCAGACCCGTATAACTTAGGAATTAACTTTTTTTCTGATGAAAGAAGACACTTGAAGGTTTCTTACGCTGCATTGAATGTTTATGTAGTCCTAAAACCCAATATTCTATGGGTCTTGGAATTTGAGTGAAAATGACAAAAACCTGGAGTGGACACATTTTTACACATCATCTGGCAGTGAATTAGTTAAAAACTAGTAAGATCTTACAAACCTGCTATATAAACAAATCTTTAATTAAAACTGACTGTTTAATGGGACAAAAATGTCAAAATGAAATAAAAACAAAGTCGAACAAAAAATCCTGAACAATTATAACCCTGGTTGTGGATTGAGAAAAGTGAAATAAATAAATAAAACAAAAAACGACCATATTTTCCAGTGTATAAGGCGCACCAGAGTATAAGGCACACCCGCTAATGAATTGTTTATTTTCTAATTTTTTCCATGTATAACCCACACTGGACTATAAGGCGCACCTTCAATGAATGAAAAGGTTTTCCAAATATGAGGCACACCGCATTATAATGGACTACGGTTGAGGCTGGGTTACTCACTACTTATACAGCCGAGAAGTGGAGTCGGTGGCTGATGAGAGTAATCATACTACTACTACTACTACTACTACTACTACTACTACTACTACTACTACTACTACTACTACTACTAATAATAATATTAATAATAATAATAATAATACATGTCATTTATAAGCGCCTTTCAAAATTCTCAAGGACACTTTACAGTCACATGCTATTTTTTCTGTGGGTGAGCAGCGGCAGCCACACACGCCAGCGTTCACTCAACCCGGAAGTAACATAAAGTTAAAAAAAATAATAATAATAATAATTGCGGGACCTGTTGTGGCTCAATATAACTTCACATATAATAATAATAAATATATACTGTATAAGATGCACCTGCATATAAGGCGCAGGGTAATCTTTTAAAGAAAATCAAGGCTTTTGGATGCGCCTTATACACAAAAAAATACGGTACCCCAAAAAATAACTACATAAAAACAATGCCAATAATTTAAATAACATAATTTGAAGATATGGATGGATAACACTCTTGAATCTGAATCTAAAGGTGGATGTTTATCGCATTCATATAGAAGTGAACAACTACTCAAGTCGCCATTCAACCGAATATGATCCTTCATAAGACGTACTCCACTTGGAGGAACACAATAAGATGACAAATATTTTATTCACTCGTACACACACAAAAAAAGCAATTTGAATATCATATCACATCAGCAGATACATATAAAAGGGGCGACAGGTTACAGGGTGTCAGCTTGAAGCAGCGAGCCCAACAGCCAGCGTCACATTGTCATTACCTGAGCAAATGTCTCGCCGGAGCTGTACCTTCAAGAGTCACCCGCGTATTAACTCATTCACTGCCGGCCCACTTCAAATGAATCTTTGACTTTTATAGCCGTCAGTGAATGAGTTGAACAGTTGAGAAAAAATATTCTTAGCTTCGAATTTTGGGGTGGGAAATATAAAAGGACGCTCCAGTCAAGCATTCTCAGGTAACGACACTCACTCCTCACTTTTCCAAACAAGCTTCCTGCTGCCGTATATTTTGTATGATTAATTTTTTTATTCTAATTTGATATGGCACTTTTTGTTTTTGGCTCTGTTTTATTCCGGTCTTGAATATATGTTTCTTTCTCCCTAAACTCAGCTGCAGTCATCTTTGTTTGTATTGCTTCTCTGTCAGCAATGCTGGCTATGTTTGCATGGCTTCAAGTCACATCTTTTGTTGCTGTTAGTTTATTTTTTTTTTTCCCACTATTTATACGACTTTTTTTCTCAGCTTTGATGGTATTACGCGCAATTTTGCCTCAGAGAGGCTTAACGCGTCTCAGCATGGCGAATTGAGCACCGCAGTCAACTGCATTCATTTCCCGCCCTGCCCATCCTGTCTTCTCTCCTTTCCTGTTACCCCTCAGCAAACAGATGTACTGTGAAAAAAAACTTTAGCCGGCTCTCGGAAAACTCTTGTTGAGGCGAGAAATGAAACTTTTCAATGTGTCTGAAACATCAAGCGGACTGTTGCGAGAGAAATAAGAAGAAAAAAAAAACACTACCACTATATTAGACCTGCAAAATCCGAGAGTGGTGCGATTACAGGAGCAATAATGCTCAAGTTTGATTGACACTTTGATATCTTTGACACAAATTCTGTTGAAATGGATGCCATGTGACTCACTATATGGCAGTAGAACCATGTGACTGTTCCCAGTGAGCCAGCAAAACAATGGGGCCAAATTTTGAATCATTATAAAGTCACCTATCTACTTTCTAAAGCGCTTGTCCTCATTAGAGTTATGGATAAGCGGGCACGGGGTACACGCAGGATTGGCACATTTGGGATAAGCAACCAGTCAGATTCACATACAAAGAGTGATAATTTCCCAAACATGGAAGATTTTGGGGAGTATGCAGAGAAAATCCCATTCAAGCACTCACAGAAAAGGTTCAAACCCAGAACTGTAAGGGGAATGTGCTATACACATCCATCTATCCAGTATAGTGCACCTGCAAAGTCCAAGTTTAACTCATTCACTGCCATACGATGTGTCACTCCAGTGCCAGGGTTTTTGTCATTGTCACTCAAATTCCAGGACCCACAGAATAGTGAGGTTTAGGACTACATAAACATTCGATGCAGCGTAAGAAACCTTAGACTTTCTTCTTTCATCAGAAAGAAAGAGTTAATTCCTAAATTATATGGGTCTGTAGTAATGTGAGGTGCAAGTGGGGGCAGCTGTACAAAAGCCAAGTGCTGCCCCCTTGTGGAAGATAAAAAAACATTGCCAGCGGTCTGACCAGCACTTTATCCGCACCCCCTCCACAAGAAAAACCAAAACCCAAACAAATTCAGGAATGGCGCTCCACGTCATATTCTCAATTCCTGAATAAATTTGTGAATGGCAGTGAATAAATTAATATTTCAAAAATTCAATTTTTAATTCACTTTTTATTAGTTTTAGTAGTACAAACTTTTTTAATTACATGGCACATTTGCCAAGAGCAAGATTAAAGAAAAAGTATTGTTTAATGAAGTAAAATAATTTAGAGTTATATGAGCTTGAAATGAGGGCAGCTGTCCAAAATACAATGCAATATACGTACAGTATATTGGTTTATATAGCGCTTTAACAAGCGCTAACATGGAAAAAAGGGAAATGTTGCCCCTTGTGGAAAAGAGAATACATTGCCATGAGCCATGGCCAGCACTTTTTCGGCACCCAAGCATGTAAAAACAAAACCTAAACAAATTCGGGAATGGCACTCTACGTCATATTTTCAATTCCCGAATAAATTCGGCAATGACAGTGAATGGGTTAATGGCAAATTCTTAAACGTTGCAATATGCTTCTCAAATTTTGATTGATGATAATAGCTGCAGCACAATTTCCTTCTGGATCAAGAACGAGTTACCATGTTTACAGTATTATAGTGGTGGTAATTTGCTCAAGTGTGTGTGGGGGGGGGGGGGTTGGTTATAGTCATAAATCTCATGACATTGTGCAAGAGCAGCACATTCACCGTTTGAATATCGTCTCTGCTAAAATGATTCCACCTTCAGGTGGGAAAAAAACACCCTTTAGGATTTACAACTACAATTCGTATTGATTTTGTCTGCCTCACAGTCGTAATGTATTGGCGCAAATCTGTGAGGAGTTTAGACGTTCTCGCCATATTTTTTTTCGTGTCCCTTGTCTTCTTCAATTTTCCACCCCAAAAAAATCCCATGATAGGTGAAATGGAGATTACAGTGCGAATGTGAACGACCAGTTGGCTGGCGACCAATCAGATGTGATAAGGTCCATGGCACCCGCCACCCAAATGAGATATAGAAAAAGGGATTGATAGGCGAATGAATTGTGTCCCTAATCTACTGCAATATGAGTGCATAATCATGAAAATGGTAACATAAAAAAACTTTTTTGAGCCAAACATATCAGTTCATGCTCAAGATAATTTGCCGCCTTCAAATAAATTAACCCTCCCCACCCCCGCAATTCCTTTTTTTTCTCATTTTACAGCGGAGACGTTGCAGGATCTTATCTCCTAATGAATATTATTATTAGGCCAAAGCCGCCACAGTAATTAAACAGGCGCCGCCGCAAAGTGAGGAGTATTAACGAGCCGGCGGCGTCTTTATCTGCCGCTTCAGACGAGGGAGGCTTTACTGTCTCGAACGTATCTTTTTTTTTTTTCACAGTACATTTGGACTTTGTCTCTCCCCCGTCTGTCTTTCTGTCTATCACAACACACCCCGATGACCCTCTTGCTTCAAACCACGCCCACCCGCTCTGAACACCCCGCCATCTCCTGCCACTGTGACCCCTCCCAACATTCCGACAGGGATGGCATGTTCCAAGGCTGTACCTTTTTTACAAGTGATTCCACGACCAATTTATGGATAACCCCCAACCATCGCTCCAACCTGCCCCCCCCCCCCCCTCCTCATTCATTCCCGCTCCTCCCCCTGGTAGACTGTCTCCTCTCCAACAAGACTCATATCTCTTCTCTTGTCTAAATGAATCCCCCCACCTCTTTTGGCTCTCTTCCCTTTTCTGCCGTCTCTCTTCCTGTCAGCCCCCCACCCTTATCCCTCATCCACCTTCCCCAGCCCGACCTGTAGCCGCCGCTGCGCTGCTCCAATTTATGGCTTCATTACAGCAGCTATCCACGGGGAGACGGACGAGGGTGAAAGAGGGAGGCAACGAGACGACAGGGGCAGGAGACATGGGAAATAAGAAAGTGCGGAAAAAGCAACATGCATGATAAGGATTTATTTAACAAGAAGGACAATCATGCGGAGGCGAAGCGAAAGAAAGAAAAAGACAGCTGAGTGCAAATCAAAACAAAGAAAAAATCAACAATTGAGAAGCAAAAAGAGAAAATTGAGGTCCTGGAAGGTAGTGTGAGTTTAATCAAGGGAAAGTTATCCGGGCTTTCTTTCTTTATAAGAATGAGGTGAGACAGCAAGAATTCATTTACAGTGATACCTTGGCTTACGAACTTAATTGTTTCCCAGACAGAGTGTGTAAGGCGAAAAGTGTGTATCCCAAAAATTAGTTTCCCATAGGAAACCATTAAAATGAGAATAATCCGTTCCAGGTCCCCATAAAACATAATTTTCTACTTTCAAATTTTCTAAGCCTTAAAACGACACAAAATATACCTTATTTTATGTACGTCTGTCTAAGCTCTCAGTCGTTTATGTATAATAAATGTGCTATGGTATTATAATTAAAGAAATAAACTGTACAGTATAATAAAGTCGTTTTATTTAACTTTGTGATGGTCGTTGATGGCTTGATGGAATGGTGTGGCCGGTTTGATCAGCATTAAACACTTGATGAGGAACGTAACCTTCTTCTTTCACCATCTTGAGGAATGATCCCCTGTAGGTGCTTTCTCTGCGATAATTGTATCTAGTTCCTCATCAATTGTGTTCTGTTTAGCTGGGTTGATAGCTTTTTGCATCAAGTGTACAGATGGCTTGTGCGGGTTGTTTGTGGAGCCTGATTGATGGGATATTTTAACCTTGCAGTCTACACTCTGCCTTTGAACTATCAAAGTTGAAACTTTCTCAGTATTGCCTGCCTGTCTCTTTAATGTTTAAACCACCCCCCTCACCAATCACGTGGCTTTAACCAAAGACTGGGGGCGGGGAATAGAGGACAAAACCAGTCGGCTGCCATTTTGTTTTTAGTAGAACGGGCTTGTTCGCGAACGACACATCATTCATTGAGGCAGCTCCGCGTACGAAAAAAGTTTGTACGCCAAGGTAAAGTTCATATGCCAAGGTAAAATTTATCATAAATGTAACATTCGTAAACCGAAAGGTTCATAAGCCAAGGGGTTCGTAAACCAAGGTATCACTGTATCTCCGAAAAAATACGGATCTAATAATAATAAGAAAAGTAATAGAAATCTATGGCATTTACAGATGCAGTAATGCCTAGGAAGTTGCATTTCTACCGTGACCTTATTCAAAGCACTCATCTTAAATCGTTTCTCCCCATTCATCAAAATAATAATAAAAAAAAATATATACTTTTGATCCGGGAAAAAAAATTAAGGTTTATTAAACAGAAGATCATTGTGACAACTTCTGGTCAGCAGTCACGCAGACAAACGAGGAAGCTCCACTCAAGTGTTGTAAGGTTATCTGCATTCATCTTAGTGTCGTTTGTCAGAGGATAAAGAATATGTGCGTGTGAGTCATCTTATGTTTTCTGTCTAAATCTGTTGTGACATTGCTCACGTACAAATATGAGGTTGTGGCATAGTTATGTGATGGTTTTAAATGACAGGAAATGTGAACTGCAAGTGACATGAAGAGCTTTGAAAGGCTCTATTTTATTATGAAGGTCAGTTCAATATGCCCAACTGCTGCTTCTTAATGTAGTGGATTGGGTTGATATATTAAAAGTCACAGAAAAAAATACAGTGGCTCATTTTGCAAAATACTCAAGAGGCAGGTCTGCTTGGAGCGCTATGCACCATTATGTCATAGTTTGCATTCGTAGCCATTAATCGAAATGGTAGCATGGGCTAAAAGTTGATTAAATTCCTTCAATTTTGATGAACATTTGATGAACACAGACATTGCAAAGACATGAATGAACACACTAATTTGAACGAAATTGTGCTAATATTGCTCAATTTTTTGTCATTAAAAACATCACGACTTGACATGAAATCCAGCCTGCTAACAGCAAGAGAATGACCTTGTTCACCTTGAGATGGCGTCTAATTTATTTTTCACTTATGCCGAAGACGACAGAGGGAACATTTCGACATCACTGCTACGGATGTCAATTTTGAAGGTTAGAGAAGGTATTAATGTCACCCCAAATGCTGTCAGACCTTCCGACCCCGCTTGCTCCAACTCCAGCCGCTGATTTAACAATCGGCAAAACACAGATTACCGGTAGTTTGAAATAAAATTTCTAATACAGTAAAGTCTCGTTATATCGATATCGGATATATCGATAGTCCCGGTTATATCGATACTATTTCTATGCACGCACGGAGAAAATTACATGCAAACAGGGTCCGATATATCGATAGTCCCGGTTATATCGATATTTTTTCGGACTCCCTTGAATATCGATATAACGAGACTTTACTGTATTTAAAAAAAGAATCAGTTTGGGACAGATGGAAATTAATTCAGAGTATATTTCAACAACAGAGGAAGATTTTTTTTTTTAAAATAAAGACGTGATGAATAAATTATATGAAATACAGTGATACATTGGTTTACAAACTTAATTGGTTCCCAGACAGAGTGTGTAAGGTGAAAAAGGTGTATCCCAAACATTAATTTCCCAAAGAAAGCCATTAAAATGAGAATAATCTGTTCCCAGGTGCCCATAAAACATAATTTTCTACTTTCTAATTTAGTAAGCCTTAAAAAAACACTAAATATACCTTATTTTATGTATAATAAATGTTCTATGGTATTAACATTAAACAAATAAACTGTACTGTACAGTAAAGTCATTGTATTTACCTTTGTGATGCTCGTTGATGGCTTGATGGAATGGAGTGGCCGGTTTGATCAGCATTAAACACTTGATGAGGAACGTAACCTTCTTCTTTCACCATCTTGAAGAATGATCCCTTGTAGGTGCTTTCTCTGTGATAAATATATCTAGTTCCTCATCAATTGTGTTCTGTTTAGCTGGGTTGATAGCTTTTTACATCAAGTGTACAGATGGCTTGTGTGGATTGTTTGCGGAGCCTGATTAATGGGATACCTTGCAGTCTACACTCTGCCTTTGAACTATCAAAGTTGAAATTAGTGCAAATTTCACTGTTTTCTATCCATTTTCACACTCTGTCGTCTGCCTGTCTCTTTAATGTTTAACCCCTCCCCCCTCACTGCTGCATTCTTGACCAATCATGTTAACCGAAGACTGGGGGCGGGGAATAGAGGACAAATATAGTCGGCTGCCATTCCCTTGTTAGGAGAACGGGCTCGTTCACGAACGACACATCACTCATTGTGGGCTCCGTATGTATCCCAAAAACTAGTTCGTATGGCAAGGTAAATTTTTCATAAATTTAATGTTCGTAAAACGAAAAGTTTGTAAGTTCGTAAACCGAGGTATCACTGTACGAATATCTTGGACCCAAAATTTAAAAGGGACTAAATTTACTAATTTGCTGCAATTCCCGAATTTATTTGGAAATTGAAAAGTGTGACGTGGAGCGCCATTCCCAAATTTGTTCAGGTTAAAGTTTTTCTTACGGGGGTGCCGATAACGTGCTGGTCCGACGTCTAGTAATGTTTTTCCCTTTCATGAGGGGGCAGTATTTTCCCTTTTTCCATGTTAGCGCTTTAGCTGCCTTTTATACATCCCCACCACTTGCATCTCATATTACTCCAGACCCATATAATTTAGGAATGACCATATTTTCTGGTGTATAAGGCACACCCAAAAGACTTGATTTTCTTGAAAAGATGACCTTGTGCCTTTTACGTCGGTGCACCCTATATGTGAAGTCATATTGAGCCACAACAGGTCTCACAACGACTGTCAGCAGCCACCACCTCCATTTCCCCCTGCAGAAAAAGTTGTGTGGAACCCCAACCTCGACTGTAGCACTTTATAATGTGGTGCGACTTACATTTGAAAAACCTTTATATATTTATGTACTATATTTTGAAAATGTCAATCATTCATTGAAGGTGCGCCTTATACAGTCAAGTCTCGTTATATCGATATTCTCGGGGGTCGGAAAAAATAGCGATATAACCGGACTATCGATATATCCGATCCTGCGGCATGTAAATTTTCTCCTTGCGTTCAGAGAAATAGTATCGTAATAAGCAGTACTATCGATATAACCGATATTGATATAACGGGACTTTACTGTATATGGAAAAAAGTTTGAAAATACATCATTCGTTGGTGGTGCGCCTTATACTCCACTGCACCTTATACACCGGAAAATACGGTAACTCTTTTTTATGAAAGAAGAGTGTCTAAAGTTTCTTACGCTGCATTGAATGTTAATGTCCTAAAACTCAATAGTCCTGGAATTTAATTGACAAAAACCCTGGCAGTGGCGTGGACACATATTTGCAGATCATCTGGCAGTGAATGAATTAAATAGCCACCATATCAAAACATTTATTCACGTGTTGAACGCATTTGGGACAGTTGGAACTAGGACAATTGCTTCATACAGTCTCTCTATATTCAGGATTGTCACCTATTGCGAGTGCCTGGGACCTTTACTGTGCAGTAAATGGGTGTTCGCTGCATTTATGTTTTCAAAGGCTAATTTTAAACAATTACACGTACATTCTTTCTATTGTTCAACAAATAAGAAATAATAACCAGTCCTGTCATTATTTCACTCCAATCCTGGCTTGTCCATTTGGAGGCTTTTTCAATGTACAAAAGCTCAGTGAGTCCAATGTGCGCAAACCAGATGAATAACCGGCGGTCATTGTGACTCGTACCCGAAATATATGTTTCTGGCCTTTCTATTTTCCCGGCGATACGCATTTCCTCAAATGACGCAAGCAGCAGTTTCCTTCCCTGATTAGCTCATTGTTCTCTTCGCCCTGGCTAATTTTCACAGCCTGTGTTACCATTTGTATGTTCTGCTTACGCCTTTGGCCTCAAACGTAGGCGTTTACTCTTATTTCGGTCCTGTAGTTCACCATATGATACTGTTGCTGCTCTTTGTGCACCATTGGCTAGCATCTGTTCGGCTTGACATTCACAAATAGTGCACACGTAGGAGACGAAGAAAGGAGGGAAATCCGTTTATTCGTAATATTTCTCAGAAGATTGTTGTTTTGACTGGTGTATATCGCACTTCCGAGCATGAACAAGCGAAACATTAATACAAACCCTGAAGATTAGCGCAGACTGTCAGTGTGAACAACATGATGCATGTACAGACATGCAAAGGTTAGCGAATTGACACTAATAGCACAGCCGTGTAATTAAAAGATCACACCTATAATTGTAAAAGTCTCCTCAGTGTGCCATCTTTTATTTTGAATAAAAACATGACTGTAAATGCCGCTTCAAAGATAAGCCTTAATTAGGAACTCTAAAGAAACAAACTTGGCATTTGAAAGTTGGTTGTCAACATGAAAAGCATTTGAATGTCACTCTAGCTTCATGAAGAAGAATAGTTCCCATGTTGCCAAGCCAACAGTAAGTCTAAAATACTGGTTAACCATCTATAAAAATATTCAAAATACACATTTTATGGTGACCAGTTGTATTTAAATATTTTATTTCTTTTAAACGTGCTTTATCACTCTGTTAAGCTAACTTTAGCTGCGTGGTTGTCTTTGGCTAACAGGGAGCCCCTAAGCATACAAGCTGATTTTATTTATTTATTTATTATTTTTTGGGGGGGGCGGGTTGTTCTAGTTTTGGTTTTTATAACATCCCGTGTTTTGGTAACCATCACACGGCGAGGGGTGGCGGTGTTGGGGGAGGGTGGTCTCAAAAATAGTGCAATTGCTAGCTTAAATGGCTACATAACAAACTAGCCAAACTGTTGGCTTAAAAAAATACTGAATAGCAAATTCATTAACATGTAGAATGATGAAAATTCAACACTTCACTTTGCTTGGAAAAGTTTGTTGTAGTAAATTGTACATTACAAAAAAAGGTGAAAAATACGGATTGAATCAGAATCAGAAAGCCTTTAATAGTCCCGCAATGGGGACATTTGCAACAACAACTAAATAAAATAAAGCACATTTAAAAATGAGATGTGCACTATATACACTGTAGAGGACACTCATGTACATGTACACATTTTTTTGTCACTTATTGTCAAACTGAATTTCCAGAAATGGGAAAAGGGATATTTATTCAAAACAGATAAGGATATAAAAGACTTTTTTTCAAAACATGCCTATTTTCTTTCATCTGTTTTGACTTCACAAAGTACTGTCGGTTTTTGTTTTTCACAGTGGCTTGCTTATACATGACAGCTCAAATGTAAGGAAAGCCCTTAAGCAAAAAGCAAATTCAATACTGCTTAAAAAGCAACATTTGTCAGGATTTCAGTTATAATGGCCATTTTTTGTTGTTTTTATAATGTGTTCTTTATTTAGAGCGTCAAGCTTCACTGCCTGACATTTTTAGGCTTGATAAAGATCCATACTCACTTTTCTTCCTGCGACACGCTGAGAGTTTGTGGTGTTAAGCAAGAGATTTGCAGTGTCCCCATCATCCCTGCCATGATGCGTCTCCTACCTTTGAGCATTTTCCGATCATAGACACAAAGACCAGCTCTGTGGCTTTTAAGTCGGCCCGAGCAACGCTTGACGGGATAAAAGTAGCAGTTGTGAATGTGTGTTCAACACCAACTAATGCGGTTTTACGAGTAACCAAAGCTATTTTGACTGCAAAGAATATATGTTAGAGGATCTGGAGGTGTGCGCAATGTGGGATGCTGAATCCGCAAGGCACATAAAATTTAAATCTATCAAACCGGCTGGACGGAAAAGGCCCACTGTTGCATTAACCAAGAAACCAGATCATAAATCATGACTGAAGTGGGGCAACAGGCTTGGGTGTCTCTGAAATAGTGCTCCGAGTGATGCTTCTGCGGTGCGGGGTGTATTTAGTGTAATTTTTCGAGGCGGCCATGCAACCATCATATTTATAATTAACATTCACTGCCAGACGTATATACTGCCCTAAACTTGTATGTATATTTTAAATAGATTTGGAATAATCTGCAGAACAAACAAATTTAATATTAGTTTATCGTTCGGGAATTTGATCCCGTCCTTGAATGGTCATTTTAAATTCATTCACAGCCAGACTATGTGCAAAAATGTGTCCACTCCGGTGCCAGGGGTTTTGTCATTGTCACTCGAATTCCAGGACCCACAGAATATTGAGTTTTAGGACCACATAAACATACAATGCAGCGTAAGAAACCTTAGACTCTCTGCTTTCATCAAAAAAAAAGTTAGTTCCTAAATTATATGAGTCTGAAGTTATATAAGCTTGAAGTTAGGGCGGCTGTCCAAAATACAATGCGATACATATTGGTTCAGATAGCGCTTTAACAACAGCTGATGCTGGAACAGAGCGCTAACATGGAAAAACGGGAAATGATTCCCCCTTGTGGAAGGAAAAAAAAAACATTGCCAGAGGTTTGTCCAACGCTTTATTGGCACCCAAACAAAAACCGAACACATTCGGGAATGGCACTCGATGTCATAT